>NC_056741.1:660142573-660200073 GCF_019279795.1 Protopterus annectens | reverse complement strand
AAGTTGTATACCTAGCTTAATTCCTTTTTTAGCAAAGTAGATATTAATCTTCTAATTTCTAGTAGTTTAGTTATTATTTCTCATAGCTAAGATCTGTAAGTGGTTTAACAATAATATGCTTCTCTAGCAGATCCGATTATTTTGAATAATGAAATAATTTTAAAAAGTACAGTGTATTTAATGTGTTTTTATGGTGCCCCTACAGAAATTTTCGTGCACTTCCAGTACCCCGGAAAGTTATTACTTTAAGTATTTATATCGATGAGACACACAAGCAAAATTATTTTGAGACCTGTACCACTTTTAATAAAAATGTTTTACCATGAAAAACTACAAAGGTGTAGGTTTTCCTGAGCATACTAAATTTCTGTGAATAACTCCTACTTCATTTTCATGCAATTGTACTTCTGTGTGACACACTTGTTGTTCCTTTGGCTTTTCCCGGTTACGGGTCGGCACAGTGGAAATCCGGTCTGCTAATGATTGGCAGTAGATTTTCACGGTGCCGAGGTGCGAGCTGGATGCCCAACCTTCAACGAAGGCATGCCCATTCACGCATGTCTTTCGAATGCCACTCGACCGTGGGGAGGACATGCAGACTTCGCACATAGGGCGCTCCAGCCAAGAATCAAACGGGAGAACCTCTTGCTGTGTGGCGACAATGCTACTGCTGCACCACCGTGGCTTCCCCTATGTGACACACTTGTAAGATACCTAAAAGAAAAAATATAGACAACAGCAGTAATGAAAAATGAAACACATTAAATGGTGGTGGTTCTTTGAGGTCTTATACTGGAGTGTGAATGAGATGCCCAAGTCTGGTATGTTGATAGGTATAGGGGCTGCTCCAGCAGCTGGTGTGCAGATTAGTTACCCTACTCCACAGGTCATAGGTTAGTATCCTTTCAATGGTTCCCTCTTAGCATCTACCATGAAACTGCTCGTACATGGTTTCTGTAAGGGCACATTGTAGTTGAAGAGGCTGATCTAATCACAAAATTGGTGACTGAAATTGCATCTGAATTTATGATGGTAAATGGGACTTTCTCTCACCCTTGATAAAAGGAGTCCAGCATCCAGGATCATTAAAACCTTCATCTGTTTAATAAGTCCCCAAATGCTCTCTGAGTTTCATCCTTCTTTGCTAATTAATTTCCTAAGCTTTTAGGTATAGACATCAGTTGAACAATTGCTAAGGAAGTAGAAAATGCTGAAACAAATCAAAACATTATTATGGAGTCCATGCTTAACAGCCTGAAACCTGAGATTTGGTTTTCTTGGCATCAAATGTATGTTTCCCAGAAATCAATGGATGCTACTACATTTTATTATACCAGGTATATACCTGAATGTTTTAAAGGTGGGGTACACCAGGTATGAACTATTAGAATTACTGTCTCACAATGCTTGGTTACTTAGTAGAATCTGGGTGGCTTCCCAGTGTCTGTGCTAATGTTTGCATGGTGATCTACCTTCCTCCCAAATAATAAAGATATGTTGTAAGTGAATTTGTGATGCCTGTAGGTGGTGTGTGTGTGTGTGTGTGTGTGTGTGTGTGTGTGTGTGTGTGTGTGTGTGTGTGTGTGTGTGTGTGTGTGTGTGTGTGTGTTAGACTATAACTCCTCTGTAACCACTCAAATGAATTGTGAATTAACCAGTGAATGGATAAATCACTGTTTTTTTTCCCTAAGCTGGTGTACCAGGTTATCGTCAGACTCACATCTTATACTTAAGCTGTTGAAGAAAAGAAGAGAAAAAAGGCTTTATGCACCTCTTCTTCCTTTCTCCTGTTTAAATGAAGATGATGATAACAAGGCTTTAGCTTAATTAGATCACTTACATAAATCACTGAACTTGCAATAGATTCTGAAGAGATGACAGCCCACCACACCCCACAGAAATGTGTCTTTTGAATATATCTTAATGCTTGTGAAATAATATTATAAAACACTCTCTGGAACCCTCATTTCTCAACATGATTAGATATTCCAAACTAAGGAAGATATTACATGAGATGCATGCACTCCTGGCTGTCCACTCCCCTGAGATACTCTGTTTATCCGAAACCTAGCTAAAACCTAACACCACAGATAATGAAGTGTTACCACCCGAGTATAACATAGTCAGGCTGGATCGTGTTTCTAGGAAAGGGGTGGGTTAGCTGTTCTCTGTAAATCTGTGTTAAACATCACCATTGAAGCTATACAACCACCTCAAATTTATAACACAGATTCTTGCCACCAAATTGCAACTTAATAAAAATAAATGTATTAATACTGTCTGTATGTACATTTCCCCAGGAAATAATATATCTACACTTGAAGATACCCTTCACTGGCTATCATGTAACTATCCCCAAGAAACCTCACTACTTTGAGATTTTAACATAGACTGGAACACCTGTTCCTCAGAATCCCCAACCACCCATGTTAACCTGCATGCATTTACACAAATCATAACCACCCCTACCCGGATAGGAAAACCTAACCATAAAGAAAGCATACTTGATTGGATACTTATCAATAGCCACCCACCAATTATACACCTCTGGGACCCTCTCTGATGACTTAAGTGATCACCTTCTTACCTATATAATTAAGCCTAAAGCCATCAACCCCCACCAACTCATACTCAGAATGTTAAGAAACAAAAAGAACTTTAACCTTGCCAATTTCCAATAGGAACTAAACTCATGTAAATGGTCAATTCTAAAACACCTCCCCTTACAGGAAGCAGTTGTATACTTCAACAACAAATTCCTGGAGATCCTTGACTTTCATGCACCTGTTTGCTCAATAAGAATAAAGGCAACAACTTTGCCATGGCTTTCCAAAGAGTCCAAACTAAAAATCACCCTTAGAAACAAAGCATGGGCATTATGGCGTACTACAAAAGATCCCCAAGATCACATTAAATGCAGGCAATCAAGAATGAGACTAAAAAATCCATTTTACAAGACAAAAATAAACTACTACTATAATCTACAGCAAATAAATCAAAACAACCCTCAGAAGTTTTGGGCAGGTTTAAATAAACTATTACATCCTGGACAAACTTCCACTCCGACCCCTGCAGCCACCATTGATAAAACACCTGAGGAAGTCTCAAACAGTTTCAACTGATTCTTTACGGAGACAATCCAAGCCCTAGCTAGCCAACTACCTCCAAGATCCCCTGGCCCTGAGGACACCACCCCTAGTAACCAACTCTCATTCAGATTCCAACCAGTTGCCACTTCACTTATCCGTACCTTGATCAAAAAATTAAAACCAACTACTCTCTCTGATGATCTACTCCCTGCTGAGTATCTACAAAAAGCAGCTGATGCCATTGTTTACCCCATCTCTATACTAATCAGTCGAACCATAGTAGAAGCCAAAATCCCCACCATCTGGATAATATCCTATGTAATCCCACTTCACAAAGGAGGTAGCTCTACTGAACTATCTAATTATAGGCCAATATCTATACTATCCCCACTTGCAAATATTATGGAAAATGTATTCTTAGACAACTGCTACACCACCTAATTCAGAATAACCTTATGGCAGACTCCCAGCATGGCTTCTGACCTCACCACAGCACTACTTCAACCCTCCTAGCCTACTCCAACACCATAAACCATAATTGCAACAATAATAACATATCTTCTACCCTCTTTGTGGCTCTCTCCAAGGCATTTGATATGGTTGATCACCAACTTCTAATCCACACCCTGAAAACATTCTGTCTAGTTACTAAAGCCCTTCAATGGTTCCATTCTTATCTGTGTGGCAGACAGCAGGCTGTCCTTTGGCAAAACAAACTATCTAACCTCCTACCCAACTCCCTTGGTGTACCCCAGAGTTCTATGCTAGGACCCCTTCTGTTCTCCATTTTCATCAGTGACCTTTATACTGTTATCCCAGAAGTCAGCTGTATTCAGTATGCTGACGACTCCACCCTGGTCTCCTCGGCCACATCTCAGACAGAAATATGGTCAGCTACCCAGAACACCTTCAACATAATAGAAAACTGGCTTTCTGGTCATAGTCTGATCTCAAATCCTAAAAAAAAAAACTGTCACTTTTTTCACAAACTCATAGGTATACTGCATTTACTTTTACCATAAAATCCAATAATGTCACTATAATCTCCCCAGACACCTGTACAAAACTACTAGGTGTTATCATAGATAACAATCTTAAATTTGACCTGCATGTTAATCAAACCATCAAAATCATCAATAAAAAACTAGGGTTACTTTACAGGATAAACTCCTTCTTAACCCCACCTGCTAGAATTGCCATAGCTCGCTCTCACCTACTTTCAACTCTTCTGTACACATCCCCTTTACTCTCTAATTTAAACAAGTCTGTCCTCAACAAACTCTCTATCTGCTACAACCATAATGCCAGATTTACCACTCGTCTGCCTTATAGGACACACCACTGTATCAATCTAAACTAGCTGGGGTGGCTAGGACTGCCCAACTTGATCCAGTATAACCAAATGATTATGGCATATAAAATCCTTTACAATCCGGACAATACTCTTGCACTAAGAAACATTATCACCTCCTATAACAATCCCAGACATCTTTGATCTTCTAACAGGCTGCTAGTTCTGACTATCAAAACTAATAACTCGGCCGGTGACTCTCTCTTTGCCAACTCTGCAGGTAGATCCTGGTACTCACTCCCAGCTGATATTACTTTACCTACCACCCTGAGTCAATTGACTCAAACAATATTTGACAATAAACTGGCTATGTCAATGTATCAAACCAGACTAACCCTCCTCTACTATGAGTTAATAACTATAATTTATCTTAGTTGTGTTACTTAATCTGGACTTAAACCCAGGATTATCTCTAACCTTGGAATTTGTACAACTTGTTAAGTATGTAAACACTGTATATATTGTAGCTGTAATCTTAACTGCTTATCTTGGAGCTTTTCTCCTCGGGCATCTGGTGAAAATGGACATGAATCCAGTCGGACTATCTTGGTCAACAAATGTAAAATAAATAAATACTAGAGCCCAAAGCACTGGCACTCCCTCCTATTATTGGACATATTAATTCTCTGAAGCCTCATTTTCAGCCATCTGCATCATAGAAAAAATAGTTCAGCAGCAGGAAAATTATAATGCAAAAATCGATAGACCAATCATTCTGTTAAAGACAAACCTAGTGGTCAATGAAAACCCCTACTCTGGTTTCTCTCACTAATGAGAAAAGAAAAAGAAAAGTAGATCCCAGGACAACTTTGTGAAGGTAATGGATTCTTCTTCTTCCTTAAACATCTGGATCTTACTATGTGAACTATCTAGAGCAATAGTAGGGTGAGAGTTATTTAAATGGATAGTCTAGTCCCAAGCAACTCATCATAAACCATATTACCTAATCTGAAGAGCAAAATATTTCATTTAGGAAAAAAAACTATGGTGCCCTCCCTCCCCAGTGGCTTATAGTCATGCTAGCTCTCCCTCATACCTCTGTTTCTGACAAAGCAGAATTAGCATTTAGCCTAAGCACTGCACGCAGTTCTAAATCTACTGTATTTGTAAAGGTTTCACAGGGCTTCATATCCAGTGATCCACATCTTCTTTATCAGCACTCAAATGTGATATTACTAACTACAGGCATGGAGTAATATGACTGTTACTTAAAAATTAATCCAACACTTTTAAAAGCATATTTAGTAAGTAAAACCCCTGCCCTGTACCAATCAGCATTAGAGGCATGCATTCCCACCCACCACAGTTACATAAAATAGGAAGACTGAGATTATTATATTTCAGAGTATAAGAAAAAAATCCAAAATATCACAATCTTTCCTGGGATCCCACCTGTGTCTCTGCTGGACAGATGAAACTGGTGCTGACTTTGTGGGAACATGGACAAAAATTCTTGACTAGGCTTATAAGGGCCTCTGTGCCAATAGCCTAGTATCATCCTATGAACCTATCTCAGTCTTTTACTCAAATGACAAGAATAACATTTCACTGATCACACTAAAGACTCAATAGCTTTTGAGATTGACAAGACCAGCATGTGTTATAGTCTTAGGCAAATACTTTCTAAAGACACAGATCAAATATTTGGGCAAATATGATAAGAGAATATATATATATATAGTTCTGCTTGTTGCTGTACGCTGATCATTTGGTGACATATGTACATCCCCAAACTGATGCCACCTTCAAATTAATGTTGAGGAAGAGGAGCAAAAAAAAATTTAGAAGAAGCTCCTGCTCTTCTGCTACTATAAGTAGCAAACAAACGGCTTCTTCTAATACACTGTATGCCTCAGAAATGGCTGCAAATGCAGGATCAGTATTCATTTATGAAGCTTCACTCTCTTTGTAGCGACTTCAATCAATGCTGGTACTGCACTTCCACATTATCAAACATCTCTTGGTCTACTACTTTAGCCATAAGGCCATTAAATATAACAGTAACATAAAACTTAACAAAGTCCAACCTAATGCACTCATGAAAAAGCTTGTCCTTTAAAACCAAAGTACAAGGGTATTCATTTATATACACATGAGATGCCTTTGAGTGCATGTATGAATTCATATTTTATTTTATTTTATTTCATTTTATTGCATTTTATTTTTTGTTGTTTTTTTATTACGCTTCTTTTTCCACTAATATGAACAAATTTTATTTGCAGTTTGTGGATTTAGGTGAGCCATGTTCCTCTTGAGAGGTTGTATGTGTAGATATTTTATATGCACAGTATGCAAATGCACTTTATACACTGAATTGAATGGGAAATAGTTGATTTTATAGCATTATCTATTGCTATTTGTAAGCTAAATATTGATTTAGATTTAATAGGTATATTTTGTGTAGTCTGATTGTGTTTGATTATGTACATCTGTTTTGTATATGCAGACTGTGAACTTAATTTGAGACACACACAAGACTAGCATAGTCTTAGGAGATTTGGGGAATATTTGCAGCTTTTATGATATGCCAACAGAGTAATGACATGGCAAGAGTGCAGACAAAAACTTCTAATGACACAGCAAGAATGAAGATAAAATAGTATTTATATGTTGCTTTCTCTCACCACAGGCGAGCTAGAAAAATAGGATGGTCTAGTGGCATGAAGACATGCTGTCCATAATAACTTGGGTCTGAATAGTTGCCTATGTCTATAGAATTTTAAATGTATATATAGCTGGGGGAATAGCAGAAATGTATCTTTAATGGTAAAAACACACCACTCAGCTGAAGAAATAGCCTATAACAGTGTGACTATACAAAGTACAGTGAATATGAAATGCTATGCAGTGGTCAGGCTGAGAACTAATTTTGTTTTGTCACAAATACAGCTATTAGTAGCAACTAGCATAAGACGAAGTATCAACACCAAATATATGTTTTGTTTATTTATTCTGTCATTAATAGGAATAGCTTATTGAATCAAGGGCCATTTTCTAAGGAAGTCGGGGAAGAAAAGCTGTTATACAAACTTTGTAAACTGAAGCATATTTAGAGGTTATTATGATACTACTAATGCATGGCATACAGGGTTATGAAGTGACCATTGCGTTACAACAGGCTACACAATTAGGCATTCCCAATCTGTGGAAGATCCATTTCTGAAAACAATGAAAGATACTTACTTCAGATTTTGAAGCTATTTAATGACTTTACCAATACAAAGGAAAAGATACTACTGTTGCTATGACATTCATCATGACCATACTAATTGCAGTTCAAGACAACCTGTTTTCCATTTAGGATAGGTAGTTTAAAGGTAAGATGTGTCCATGGCTTAACTCATAAGTCAATGTCCTACTTAAGCAAGAAAACTAGCATGAAAGACATAGAAAGCACAGCTTCAAAGCATTGACTTCCACATTCACTTTTAAAGATTAAAAAAAATTAGAATTCTTACTAACTCTGCAAAGCCAACATATCTTAGAGCAAAGTCAAAATCTGCAGCTTCTTATTTAAAAATGTTTGGATGCCATTAAAGAACCGTCAAGGTAGGTAATGCTTGAGGTGTCCTTGGTAGTATTACATGAACGTAAAGGCAGAAGACACACTTGCAAATTGTGTGATAGTGAAAATAAGTGCTGGATATAATGTTTCTCGAATGAAGAATTAGATAATTAGAACAGGAGTAGGTTCTGATCAAATAAAACACTTTCTTTAGAACACCCATAGTGTTAGCTCCAGCCATATGCAAAGAAGCAAACTTTGTGACATGACCTTGACAAAACAAAGGCCAGGGTTCTAAGTGCTTTGCAGCTTCTGCATATTCTAACTGCTTATGTAGTCTGAGGAGATATGAATTTTTGGACTTTGATAAAGGTCTAAATCCTAATCAACCCTGAATATCATCCAACTCTGGCACTTGAGGCATTGTGTTGGAATACAGGGCATGGTCATGGATACATATAATACAATGCACTGAGGTCTAAATGTTAGTGTGACATGAACAGGTCATGTTGTCTTTACCCCAACAAGTCTGAATATGGCAGCATAGAATGAAGAAAGGAGATGTGCAATTAATGGGCCACCCTGATCTGTCAAGTACAGATAAGCAGGACTCTGTAGGCATTAGCCAGCTCACTGGGCTTACAGTGCCCTTGAATGGTTACCTGTTTTGTGGTAAGTGCAGGGACTGTCTAACATAAATAGAAGGATATGGAACAAATTAGAACTGGTGTCACTTTTTTTTTGAGGACACTATTTTTTTTTTCTGTAGCCCAGTAACTAAGATATTTTGTGTACCTGAATGACCCTAGTTAGGATAACACTATTTTCAGAAAAAATAATGAAATAATTAATGACCTTATCATCATGACACATTCTATGTGCATAGCAGCATATGTATTTGAACTCCAAGAAATAATCATGAGTTGGTGCATGTCAAACAGCATCACAGCTCATCAATAACCACCATATAACACTGGACACCTATTTTCACATATTATGGGCAGTCTAGCATATGAGGTGGAGATATATTTAAAGTGTAGATGAGTTCATACATGTTGCTAATAAGGTATGTGTATAGTAGAGGATGCAGCATGCTAACTTCACCCACCGATATTCTATATGGGAACTGGCTCAGAATCAGAGACTCACTTTTATGTCCCATTCTGTATCAGGTTACATTCCAGAACATACATGTCTCGCGGTGATGAAGAATATTCCATTGTAGACATCACTGCATGGTTATGCAAAGTAGTGTGATTCACTGATTTGTATGCTGGGAGAATTTGCTTATATCTGCAGTGTACTAGCAGTGTTAGTAAGAAAAACCTTTAACAGAATCCATTGTGATTACATTGAGAAGAGGGTAGTCATGTTAAGATAATGACATAGAGGCATACATGAAATCACTAATGATTGAACTCAAATGTTTGATCCTCAAAACATCAAAAAACAGAAAACATCCTCTGCTAAATATATAAACCTACTTTGAGAATGCACTTCAGTGGTAAAAGGACTACTTTTCCAATCCCCACAATTCTGTAACATCAGTTAGGAAAAGGTAGTAATGTTCAATCAGCTTCTTTTTCAGTCAGCTGTACCAGCTTTTCCAATGTTTGTTGAAACATCTTCTCTATGAAAGAAATGTAAGCCACGTACATATGTGTATGGATATATATATATATATATATATATATATATATATATATATATATATATATATATATATATATATGAGGTAAGTGATGCTGTATCTACTAATGTTAGACTATCTTTGACCTATGGGAACAACATTCAACAAGTTTGTGATGTGGTTAAAAAGTTTTGGCCGGATTTACTCTCTGATGATAAAGTTAAGGGCATTGTGGGTGTTAAACCCTGTTATACATTTAGAAATAATCTTGCTCTTAAGTGACAGCTATGTTATAAAACAGCCCGTGATCCTTTGCCCTTATCTGACCATCAGGGCACTTATGCATGTAGGCATTGCAAAGCTTGCACTTATATATATCTTCTATGTAAGAATTTCAGCATCCTTCTGTTAATTATTTTTTTAAACCATGTTTCTATTCTGATTGTAGGTCAAAAGGACTGGTTTATCTGGCCAGATGTAAATCCTGCACATCCTTTTATGTAAGCAAGACAGTTACAGCATGTAGGACACACAAAACGTATGAATTTGCTTAATGCATTAGCTAAGCATATTTCTATGGCTCCAGGCCATTCTTTTGTTTTTTGTGTCTTGCAACTTGTATTTACTAGCAAGAGAAAGGGAGATTTTAATAATAAATTGGAAAATGTTGAAGCTAAATGGATTGTGGGGCTGCAGGCAGATACGCTGCCAGGAATTCATTTATCTGTACCTTTAAAACTTATTTTAAAAAAACTTAAGTATACATCAGTAATTGATGTTTTTTATTTGATTGGTTGATTGATAGATGCTGATTGTATATATTCATACACCTGTGATGTTTTTTTTGTGGATCTGATGAAGCACTATGTGTAAAAGCGCTTATCCTTTGGAATAAAGTTTTTATTTTTGGCCGTGTTGGAAGCTTGGTTATTCTCTAGACGTCTTACTGTGGTTTATGTATGAGGCATGTGACATCTTGCAATGAAATACTATTATCTAGATCAGAACATTTTGACTATCTAGAAGCCATGATCTTTAGAGTAATAATGTTATGATTGTTTTTGGTGAGCTGTGATACTCTTAGAATCACGCAGTATCTTATAGTTATGAGCTGCTGCAGCACATGTGCATATGTCTGTGCAACAACTTATGCAGTGGTGCGCAGTACTATACTCTACTTCATATACTGATAAATGTCTGAGAGGGAATTGTTTAACAATTCCACTGAGTTTCACCATGCTAGCCTTCCACAATGTATATTATGTCTCAGAATCTTAGCATTAAATGTATTATACCTACAAATCTAATTTTTTTCACAAAGGAATGGCAATTTGCAGCAATATATTTACAATGTGGATGCATGGGGTCTTTTATACATTATAATGAACATTTGCAATAAAATATTTATTTCTCAAGCTGAGAAATGTTGCAGGGCTCCTTGGTTTAACACTGAAGTGTATGTGTGATGTAAACTACATAAAATATGTTCTTTTTTCTAGGGAGAACAGTGCAAACAGCAGTGGGGCTGTTATTTACCAAACTGTGAAAGGAGCAGGTATGTCAAAATGTTTAATTAATCTGCTTTGTTTACCAGAAGCACGATGTCATTGTTGTGAGCTAAAGTTCATAGGTTTATACCTATGAACCTATAAAGTTATTAAACAGTGTTGCAACCATTTAAACACATTCACTAAGAAAACTGACAATAACTATGATGAGCACTAAAATTTTATAACTCAGAAAACAAAAATGTAATGGTCACGTATGATTAGAATATGAAACATGTCTAAATGCTTGCAAAAGCATAACTTAATTTTGAATTCATATGTTGTTTTCTCCACATCATATGTTAGCTGAATGCAGAGGATGGTTTCACTGGCACGAGGACATGCTGTCCAAAATTATTTGTGTTTGAATAGCTGCATAAATATTTAAGGCTTTGCCAAAACCTTACTTACCTATTCTAATTATGTGAGTAGTTGGCACATATACTAAATGTTTTCCTCATTATAACATAATTTTATTTAAAGGAATTTTCACATGGATGGATCCCCTCAAATTAAAGTTCATAACATGTAATGAAGTACTCAGAATACTCAGGTACACATCAAACTTTTTGTTTAGTGATTTATATGAGCTATTATACAATGACCCCCCCCCCATTAATATTCCAAAATGTGCACGCTGATTGGTCAGCATGCACGCTGTAAATCAAAGTCTTATACTAATGGAAAAAGGTCCAGACTTTTTCCATTAGTATGTCTTTTTTTTTTTTTTTTTTTTTGGACAGCAACGGAGAACAGAAGAGCTCCGTTGCTGTTATCTTGCTATGTTAAACTCGTTTAACATAGCGAGATATCTTAATAAAAAGCAACGGAGATCTTCCTTTCTCTGTTGCTTTTTTAAAAGCTGTCTCGCTATGTTAAACGAGTTTAACATAGTGAAACAGCTTTAAAAAAAGCAACGGAGAAAGGAAAATCTCTGTTGCTTTTTTTAAAGCTATCTCGCTATGTTAAACTCTTTTAACATAGTGAGACAAGTTTTTAAAAGCAATGGAGATCTTCCTTTCTCCATTGCTTCCTCACACAAGATTCTGATGTACTGCTTAACCATACACATGTGCAGTACATCAGAACTGCCGCAGAATACTGGACAGCTGCAGAAGGGCAGCAAGGAGGCATTATACAATGCCATTATTTAAGAAAAGTATTTTTTTTCTTAAATAATGTCATTGTATAATAACAATAACCCACTTCTGGGTGTGGGTAATGCTGGATTTACCCATGGTTGTCTTTATTTGGCCACTCGGGCTTCGCCGCCGTGACCAAACCACACCAATCGTGGGTAAATCCAGCATTACCCACACCCAGACGTGGGTTATTGCTTAAGTAACAAGTGCTTCATGTACCATTTTGGTGCTTCCACAGCTTTTACAGTTTTATTTTGGCATCGTTGGTAACTCAATGCTGATTTAATTTATCTCCAGGTATAAGTCTGTGCAGCCCATTTTTGTCACCTTATTCTACATATGGAAATAAAATATATTTCTTCACCTCTCAGACAAGTAATGGAATTGCATCCTCCATCTCATAAGACCACATGTAACTAAATACAAACACCAGTCACTGAGAGAAAGGTCAGGAGGTGCAGTCACCTCAGTTCTCCTTGTCAAAATCCCATATCACATTATTAAGGTAACATTTCTTCACTTAGATTTGTTTGCAAACCTGAGAGGGAGATGGAGAGAGAAAGAGAGAGATAAGACATGAAAAATACACTTATGACCACACAGAAAAAGAAAACAAAGGTAGAACAACAAGTTGGGGACTAAATACACTGTTTAGGAAATATGTATTTACCTTAAATAAATGGTTATGCCACTGATTTTCTCTTACATTACTTCATTATGCAGAAAAGTAATAAATGCTTCACAGACATTGCTTTACATAAGCCTTTGGAAACTGTTTTTTTTTCCCTAATATATGTTTCCTTGAAAAGGATTATCATTTATTGGCCCTTTATTTTATTAATTTAAAACAGTTTCATTGGTTTGCACAGGTATGGCCATAACATCTCTCTACAGCTACATTTTTATTCTTCATTATCTGCATTACACTGTGTAGAAGTGATTTATTGCTTGGATATAAACAGCACTAGCACTTTTAAAACTGACTGTCATACGTACCATAGAGCTTCTGTTTAACTAGGTTTATAACCGTAACTGTGCTGAAACAATCCAAACAAAACTATATTCTAGATTACATGAAGTGCAAGCTCCATTTATCTGAGCATCCAAAATGTTAAATGTTAGAGTTGTAGTCATCTAGATTTTGCTTAGCCTATTCATGATAAACATCCCCCTCCTCAGTTTATCAAATAAGGCAAAAGACTTTCATACCAGGGAATACTCCTACCATCATTAGCTAACCGTGGAAGTAGTTTTCCATTTTCATACCAGGGAATACTCCTACCATCATTAGCTATCTGTGGAAGTAGTTTTCCATTTCTGCTCATCATAAAGAGCCCACAATCCTAAGGTCCTTCTTTAAGAACTATTAATCAATGCCATGTCATTTGGCAGTAATTCCAGAATAAGCTAATGTGTTGTGTAAGGACTATCACAAATATACCATGGAATCCTGACTGAATGAGAACTATGTTCTTTATCTCTCTCATGCAAAATCTCTGTCCTTTAACATGTTTCATTGCCATAGAAAGGACAATATTGGTAGAGAAGTAGCTGTCTGTAGGTGATCTAATTTAAGCCTGATCAGATTCTTATTAAATCTACCAAGGGCACTAAGTATAAGCATGTGACAGGAGCAAATTGAGGGTTTCTGATTGTATACTGCCCACCAAGCAATGTAATTACATTTTCAAAAGTGTTTGCAGACATCCCCTTTATAATCCACCATTGCTGATTATTTATTAGAGAGGTTAATATCTTTAATGATGATTTATTTGTGCAATCAATTAAGAGTTCCTCTGATCCATATAGGAGCATAAATTTACACAGGGTGTTTCTTCTTCATGCCTTTTAATGCCTGTGTATTGAAAAAGTGTTAATTTATAAATGGTTTTACCTAGCCTACAAGTAGATCCAGTTTCACTGTTCACTCAGTGTATGGGCCACTTCAACATAGGCTTGCCGCTGACTTGATCAGCCAATAGTTAAGTGACATAATGAAGCAGTTAGATAAACATTGCATACTATGACCTGCCACTTTTACTGTATCATCTCCTACCAGAGTGTATTGTATCTGACAATACAAATTCACTTGTACTGGCCTATACTTACAACATTGGTATTTGTGTGGTTCATGGTCATCTTGGACCTATTTATGTTTATCCTCAGCCTACTGCACTCTATGACTAGAAGTGCAGTTATGGTCTTTATATGCAGTGACCCTAGTGGTTGGAGTACAGATGGAAGAGGATCCTTCATGAATATAAATTCATCCCAGATTATCATTATTCCAAATACATGTATCTCAAGGAAAATAATCCCCGGGATTCAATAAGCAAAAATTTCCATTCAGGAATAGTTTAGCCATTCCTGCACGTAATATATCCACCGAGCGATCCAGTAAACAAGCCTGGGGACGTGCATGAGCCCGGCAACACTATTCTGCCACGGACCTGACTGGATTATGCTAATGACCTCATTTGATGTTGAAAACCATGCAAGTGAGGTCAATTGCGATACAGTAAGCAGGCAGGCATCAGTGGCAGAATAGTGTAACATGCAGAAATATATTCGGCCACTAGCTGAATACATTTCTGCAAAAATCAAAACGGAGCCATGACAGCTCAAACTAAAGCATGTATTCTAATCCTTAGGCATGCCAATGGCCAAATATATGGCCATTGGCATGGAAAAGTGTTGCAAAATTATAAAAATAAGTTTTTTTTTTTTGGACCAATCTCAGCCGTTTATACATAGGGCAGCGGCATGCAAACAGGATCATGCCGAAAATAAAGCAAAAAATGTGAAAAGTTAATTCTAAGAGAAATCTGCATTTTGCCATTGTAGTCTATGGCATGCAGAATCAAAACAATAGCAGGGAACAGTGGTTGCTAAGGAGAAAGGCTCTGGTGTAGTGCAGTAACTAGGGACTAAGGCAGTGGGGAATGCTGATGAGGGAAATTTACTGAATCACAAAAAGAAGCAAAGTGCCAAACTGCACCTAACCATGTAGGTGCTATAAGGCAGTGGTGTAAGCAGGAGGAACAGCAGACATGCAAAGGGGTGGGGGGGGTGTCATGCTTGGTGTAAGCACATTGGAGCTCCATGGCTCTCAGTTGAGCTTAGCTAAGCACAACTAAGCAAGGTGATGTGTCTGAGGTTGTATTGACTTATTCCATGAAATGTAGAGCATTTTTATATCCAGGGGGAGGGCCATTTCTACTGCAAAGTGTTTACTTTAGCTAAATGGGTTTGAGAGGAATGCACTGGGTCTAAAACAAAACAACAACAAAAAAAACAGAAATAGTAGGTTCATACGTTCATTGGTAAGTACTAGGCTATCTGCAGAAAGGCATTTATAAGCTTAACCAGAATGTGTTGGCTTTTGCTGCCCCCCTTAGATTAGATCCCAGTGCCTCTGTCCAGCAGAGCCATTGAAGTGATCCCTGGGGTAAACTTTCTGTTTCCCATCCACTCGTCAAAGTTTCTCTTGAAGAGGGTTAGCAAGGCGCTCTGCCTAATGTAGATTGGAATCTTGTTCCAGAGCATGGAAAGTCTCTGGGACAGGAATCTATCCCTCCAGCACTTTCTATTTATTGTTCTGGTAAGGTTGAGATCCCTGGAGTGTGTGGCCTGAGGGGATATGGTTTTCTTTAGGTGGAGCATGTCCATCAATTCTGGGTTGGACATGGCCTTGTATGTAATGGCAGAGATCACTTCTGAGAAGGCGGTATGCAACCAGGTACAGCTGGAGTTTCTTCAGTCGAGCTGCATAGGGCATCTGCTTGAGGCCAGTGATCCTCTTGGTGAGGTACTTCTGTGGTCTTTCTAGTTGTTGCAGGTGTCTTGTAAGGTAGATCCCAAATGGTCCATTCTACTCTATGATGGGTCTGATGAGTGATGCATAGAGGGGCACAATGACCTCTTTCGATCTGGATGCAAACCCTTTTGTGATTAGGTGGGGCACATAGAAGGATTTTCTAACCACTTTGGCACTGTGATTATCAAAGGAGAGGTTACTATCTACTTGGGTCCCCAGATCCCTTATTACGTCTTCCGTATTTAGGGGTCTACCATCTATGTGGTAGTTTGTGGGTACTTTGTTTTTTCCAAAGCGGATAACTATGCACTTTTTGGCATTTAGCTTGAGGCCATGGTTTTGACACCAGGTATCTGTCTCAGTGAGACCCTTTTGGAGGATGTCTGTGTCAGCCGGAGAGTGAATTATAGCCCCTAGTTTGCAGTCGTCTGCGAACTTGGTCAGCCATAGTCCTCCTGTGCTTGCCTGTACCTCTGAGAAGTATATGCCGAACAGGAGGGGTCCTAGGACTGAGCCCTGGGGAACACCACTTGTAACCGGTTTAGAGTCAGACCTAGCTCCCAAAACTCTTACCATGTAGGTTCTGTCCGTGAGGCAGTTGACAACCCATCTCATGACGTAGGGGTTTATGTTCAGGCTGGTGAGCTTGTCTATAATAACTGAGTGGGGAATGGTGTCGAAGGCCTTTGCAAGGTCTAGGTAAGCTGTGTGGATCACCTTTCCCTCATCTATAGCCTTGGTAACTGTCTCAAAGAAGTCCATCAGGTTTAGGAGGCATGATCTGCCCTTAACAAAGCCAAACTGGGAAGGGTCCAGTATTTGGAGGTTTCCAATGTCTACGTTAATTAGATCCATGATGATGTGCTCCATAGCTTTGCAGACCAAGCTAGTCAGGCTTATAGGATGATAGTTCCCATGGTCCGTTGTGGCTCCACCTTTGTGGAGTGGAATAACCGTCGCTGAGCGCCACTCTGTGGGCACGTAGCCTGTGGAGAGGCTGAGTTTAAACAGTGTGTTTATGAGAGGGGTTAGTTCATCTTTGAGCTCATGTAGGACGCAACCTGGGACACCGTCCGGTCCCATTGATGCTGTGTTTTTGGCTTTGGAGAGGGCTGTTGTAACCTGAGTGTCTGTGATTTCAGGGTTACTACATTCTACTGGTATAGTTATGGGCCCTTTTGGGGGTGAGAGGGGGGTGAAGTTTGCACTGAACCTGTCTGCCAGGATGGTGGCTATATCTGTTAGTTCAGTGTATGTTGTGCCATTCTGCACTAACTCCGAGCAGATCTGAGAATTGCCACTTATATTCTTGACATAGCTAAAGAATGCCTTGTGGTTATCTTTAGAGTCCATGGCAATTTTTCTTTCAAAGCTAGCCTTGGATGATTTTATGAGGGAATGTAGTTTCTTGCTGATACTGATCAGGGATGTCTTCCCTTCTTGGGATTTTACTCTTTTCTGTACTAGTTTCCTCCTTCTATTGTATAGCTTGTTTATGGCAGGGGTCCACCAGACTTGTTTCCTTTTCTTGGAGGAATGAGACTTGGTTTTGTTTGGGATAGCATGATCCATGCATTCTTTCAGGTGTCTGTAGAGTGCATTAGTAAAGGATTTTGCAGCTTGTACTGTGTTATCCTTTAGCATGGGGGCTTTGAAACTTTCCACCTCAGTCTTAAGTAATGTGAAGTTTGCTTTTGAAAAGTTTTTCATGGTGGTTTCTTTGACTGGGGGTGGTGGTGGAATGTGGATATCTAGAGTGATTAGTTTATGGTCTGATCTAACCAGTAAGGGGTTGAACTCTTGTGTGGAACACCAGTCCCCCATGCTGGTGATGACCAGGTCCAATATGTTGTCACCTCTGGTGGGGGTGTTAACCAGTTGATTCAGGGTGTTTGAATTTATAAATTCTAGGAAATGTTGGGCAAGGGAGTTTTTACTTGAGTAGTTCTCCCAGTTAATGTTTGGGTAATTGAAATCACCCAATATCAGGGTGTTTGGTAGGAGCTTTAAGTTTCCCAGTGTTTCTAGGAATGCGGAGTGGGTGTCCTGGGACATGGTGGGTGATCTGTAGCAAGCTATAATTTGCATAGCAGTTTTGCCCATTGTTAGTTGCACGTGGATAATCTCTGAAGCATCATGCTGTGCCGCTAACCTGGAGGTGTGGGTATCCTTGATGAATATGGACTGTTTACGAAATGTAAACTTTTTATGAATTGTAAACAGTAAGACTATTTACATTTGGGCACTAGGTTTGCAAGGCACGCCTTGGGATTTAAAAGGGGCAGAAATGGCAAGGGAAAAAATTAAAAAAAAAAAGGAAAATAGCAGAATAAAAACAATCAAGTACAAATAACATAGCTAGCAGGTGGAATGTATCATAGTAGCCAATCATACAGGCAGCATCTGTAGCACAATAGTACAAACTATGCAAACATCTTGCAGCCTGTTTTTCCCACAAACTCTGCACCATTGGTGTACACATGCAGGGAAATTTTAACCGAAAGCATGTTAGGGGCTGCCATTGCTTTCATCCATCAGTATGTGCTAGAGGCTGAGGGTGGTGAGGAGGATAATGCTGACATCCGCCACAGACCGAGGAGGAGGAGAAGAGTGTTCAGACCCAGGGTAACTTACCAGGGGCTACATGATCTGGAGATAGTAGCGCACTATAGGGTGGACAGAGACATACTGCAGCAAACCATTGATCTGTGCTGGTCTCAACTCAGACCCAAGGCCAACAGAGGGGAACCCATCCCAGTTGATACCAAGGTAAGAATACTAGATACAGGTACTTTCCAAAGATCTACTTGGGACATAATTGGTGTCTCACAGGCATCCACATCCAGGGTACTCCAATTCCTGGATGCCATCCTACCACATGCTGGTGAGCACATTTACTTCCCCAACACCCATGAGGAGAGGACCAGCCATATGCGTCTCTTCCACCATGTAGCAGAATACTTGGAGGTAGTGGGCGCGATAGAATGCATGCATATCCACATCAAGGCACCACCAGGTGAACAGGGTAGGTTCTACATAAACCACAAGGGCTTCCCCTTCATCAACTGCCAAGTTGTGTGCAATGCTCAGGGCATTATCATGAATGTATGTGCTGGCAGCCTTGGAAGCTATCAAGACTTACACATCTGGCATTTGTCACAGCTGTACCAGGCATTATCCAGTGGGGGCATCCAATATGGCCATCTGGTGAGGGATGCTGGCTATGCACTGGATCCGTGGATGATGACACCCATCAGAAATGCACACACACTCACTCAAGAATGCTATAATGGGGCACACACACAAACCAGGATCATTATAGAGCATGTTTTTGGGATGCTCAAGTCACGGTTCCACTGCCTTGACATATCTGGTGGAGCTTTGCAGTACTCTCCAGCCACATGTGCATACAGGTTCATAATTTGTGGAATGCTACACAATATGATTCTGTGGAAACAGCTGCAGCAAGAACAGCACGAGGAAGGGCCACACAGCCCCACCATTGCCAAGGTCCCCACAGGCACAGAAGGACTCAGAAGAGGAACCCCCTGAGCTAGCTCCTGTAGGCAGATGGAGGCATGCCCAGTATGCCTAAGCCTTGGCAAAGAGGCAATGCATAGCACACACACTGACACTGTAGGGACCCAGGGACTGACACCTCCCTCTGCTCACACACACAGTAAAATGGATGACACACACATCACATTACCTGTAACTTACCATGTATAGGCAGTGTACTGTGTACATCCAACATAGGCAGCCCTCCACACCATCCTTACAACTGTCGCAGTCACAAGGTAAGTCAGTCTTTTTAACAATAAATGAATGGATTAATATGTTTTGGTAGCATATCTATGCTAATTTTGCTTGCATGCAAGGGAATGGGGTGGCCTACTGGGATAGCAGCAGACAACTGACAGCTATGTGGGACACCAGGAAATGTCAGCACAATACTGGCTTCTCTACACTATGCATTATCATTTAAGGTGACACATTCCACTGCAGTATATGTGGGGGACCAACTAAGGGGGGGGTCATAGGTCACATGCATGGATGTTACTGTTGGGATCCCATACTCACCCCTCAGACTCACACAGCAAGTGAGCTGTAGAAAACCATAAAGGAATGTCTGGCAAAGGCCCACAAATGGTGACAATGATGGAATACTCCCCTACAGACTTACACAGTGATATCATAGCAGGCCTTGCAGTTGCAGTAAGGCTCTGAAGGGTAAGATGTCTGAAACTCAGTTGCATGGCATTACAATCTAACCTGTGAGCTCTACTTATATGCATCTATTCTCCAAGACAGGACACAATACTATGCTAAATGGAACCAAAATTTAAAGCCAATATCAGCACAGTCTGTGCAAATGTGTACTGTTGACAGGTGTGCCCCCCACACCCATATCCTCATAAAAATGCAGTATCATGTAAGTTTTTAGAGTAATAGCAGCAGGGCACACATTGCCAGGGCTGTCCCAATCAACATGATAAGTTGTTGCATGTCCACAATATGCAGGGGTCAATTAACTATGCATATGTGTGGGGAATACTGTCAGGATGTGTCCAGCAACTTCTCATGGCTGTTGTGTCCTAATGGCCTAGGTACAGTACTGTGGTAGACAGGGCCATGTTCCATGAAATGCAGTGCAAACTATTTTGCATGTCAGCTACACCTAATGTGGGAATAGAACACACTGTCCAGATGTCAATATCTATTACTGCCAGGAAGCTGAACAGGTCATGTACAGGGGGCCACACATATGAATAGTACACAGGTTAGAGTAACCTACACAGTGCCTACCATACCTCATGACGGTGCAGACCTTTTGCAGAATGTACACATGTTTGCATCATATTTGTGGTGTCTTTATTCTGAAATAGTGGTGGTCTGGCAAAGAAATGGCAAACCATGAAAGTCTAAAGTCAGAAAACATTGATGGATTGTAGTGTCTCAGACTTCATACCCTATAGAAAAATGAATGCTTATGCAAAATCTATTATTGTATCACACTTCCAGGTTTGTAAGGCCAATAGTTACAATGGTCCATATATTTAGGCCTTTGTCACCCAATTAATCATGGCTTTGTCCAGATGTCTGGCTGACATATGTAGAGAGGTATGGTACCTAGTAGCACAGCAATCCATTCTGTCACTTACCATTGTAACCCCAGCGGGGTCCACTGCCTCGCAGCCTAGGAACATATGAATGACAGAATGCACTGCCTTGCTACAGATGGCCTGCATCAGTCTCACATGGCTTTCAGGCCTCTGGAAAAGGCCCCTGCCTCACCCATAGTGCCTATATAGGGAATGTCAGGGGGTCCATACTACCAACATAACACAGTCAACAAAATGCAAATGTAAGGCCATCCCAATAAATGCTAGTAGCACACCTCTCAACCTTGTAGCAGAGAAAATATGGACAACACCATGCATAATGGTTGGATAACGGCCCATCTACAGGAACACATTTGAAATATTGCTCTCATACTGTTAGAAAGTTAATAGAGTAACAGAGGGGGTGTATAGTAGCCTGGATGTCATGAAGGGTATGAAGTCTGAAACTCTAGTGTTCTATCATTATTCCCTGACTGCAACCCTGAGTGATTTACAACAAATGTGCTAGAAAACCATAATGTTAAAGGAAACCAACCAGATATATGAGGCATGGATCTTGATAATCCGCGAGAATCTGTACAGTTGACAGATATCGCCACATCAAGATATGATCCTTCAAGTAACAAGAATACTGCACAGCCAGGAGATCCCCAGCCAGTATATCACCAAGGTGCTGGATTTTTTAAACAGCTTCATCGGTCAATTGGGTGTAGCCACATCTCCCAACTGGCTGAATTTTGCAGGAATGTCTAGCCTTTACCTCATAATATAGGTCTGTGCATCGTCCATCTTGCATTTCTCTGGTAAATAACTGTGACAATCCGATTATGTCTGTCATCAGACAATGACATAATACAGTAATGTATCACACATTACATATGTCAGAAAATGTCTTCTAAAACAAACCCTTTAACTCAAGCAACTCACGCATTGGTAAGACCAATATTTACAGTACCCTTGCACAAACAGGTTGCAAGGTATGGTTGTAGCACATAACACCCTGGACTGGATTACAACTATCCCTGGAATGGATTCCCACACTTACTATAGGAGGTCATACTGAGCATGCTCCTACACTTAGAGAAGTGAAGCCTATGTCTATGACCACATTGGACTATATCTCTCTATTGTGCAAATGTCTTTCCATATACACAGCTATGTAAACAGTTTTGAGCCCGTGCACACCCCATTGCCCTACTTTAGCAGTCCTGCTGATGTCAGTCACCTTAGAATTACATTTGAGCAACCTATAGCCCTACAAGCTCTGTGGCACGTGTGATAATTGTGTAACACCATAGTGCAAATAACTAGTTAGGTAGGGGTTCTAATCTCAATGCTGGCAAATGCAAAAGTGTGTGTATGTGTGCTTGTGTGTATGTCTGTAAGTTAAAGATTTTGAGCCCATTCACAAACAGTACACTTCCCATTGCCCTACTTTACAATATCTGCTAATGTCATCCACCTTAGAATTACCTTTGGAGTGGCCTGAGTCCTGTAAGCTCTATAGGGCATCCGATAATTACATAACACTATAGTACAAATAACAATTTAGGTAGGGGTTCTAATCTCAATCCTGGCAAATGTAAAAGAGTGTGTGTCTGTAAATTAAAGATTTTGAGCCTGTTCACACCCAGTACACTTACCCACAGTTCTAAAAGCTCTGTGGTGCATGTGACAATTGCAGAACACTATAGTACAAATAACTAGTTAGGCAGGGGTTCTAATCTCAGCCCTGGCATGTGTGTGAGAACTATATCCATTGGGGGTGGGTTTTATAATTTTTTACTGTTGTCCACCCAGTACACATCCCAATGTTGACTGTACAAGGCCCACTGTTGTCATTCACTGTAGAGGTAGCTGTAGACACTCTGCAGCCCTATACGCTCTGTGCCACATGCAATAACTATGTAACAGTATGGAATAAATAAGATAGGTGGGCCTTGTAATCCTTGGATACCATTCCCCATTCGGGAATCATAGACAAACACACTCAGCTAGGCATAAACCCCTATATCACTAGGTGGATTTCAAACTGACTCACAGAGAGAACTCACGGTGTGAAAGCAGCGGACTCCAAGTCAGACTCTTGACCAGTCACGACTGGAGTCCCACAGGGTTTGGTCCTGGGTCGCCTTGTGTTCGGGATCTACACCTCTGAAGTCCAGCCCAATGCAAAGGGACTCTGGCTGACAATGTTCGCAGATGACTGCAAAGTGGGTATTATTATTATTAGCTCCCCACATGATGTTGACATCCTGCACAAAGGCCTCACAGAGACTTACGACTGGTGTCAGAACCCTGGGTTTTAGCTCAGTGCCAGAAAATGTGCCAACATCCCCTTTGAGAACAACATGGGTCCCATGAATTACCACATTGATGGTAGTCCACTGAACACTGAAGTCGTTATAAGAGAACTGGGACCACTGGTTGATAGTGAGCTCTCTGTTGACCACAACAGTGCCGCAGTGTTCAGAAAGTCCTTCTATGTGGCACATCTCATTACTAAGGGTGTTGCATGCAGGAAGTAAGAGGTCATTGTCTCCCTCTACTCTCCTCTCATTAGGTCAATCAATGAGTAGAATGGCCCATTTGGCATGTACCTCACTGGACACCTACAACAACTGAAGAGGCTGCAAATGTACCTCACAAAGTGGATCATAGGCATTAAACACTTGCCCTGTATGGACAGACTCCAATAACTCCAACTATTCTCTGTCTCATATTGGCTACTTAGAGTCGATTGCTGCCTGACTTACCAAGCAATGTCTGATCCAGGTCTGTCAGGAATGCTACATCTAAAGAACCCAATCCATCCACACCACATGCCCCAGAGACCTCAACTCTATTTCCATAATCAACAGAACATGCTGGAGTGACAGGTTCATAACCAAGAGACTGCCCACGCTATGGAATACACATCACATACATGTCAATCAGAGCACTTCACTGGTCCTCTTCAAGGGAAATCTAGATGAGTGGATGGGGAATGGAAATCCTATCCCAGGGATCACTCCAGTGGCTATACTCATTAGACACACTGGGGACTATCGCCAGGTGGCACGATCCCAAGGTATTCCCATGGACTAGACTTGTAAAGGCTCCATGGCCATTCACCTAGTACACACCTATGAACCTATGAATCTATGGATCTCAGTACTGGTAAACGTGTGTGTGTGTGTGTGTGTGTGTGTGTGTGTGTGTGTGTGTGTGTGGGTGTGTGTGCATTAGTGTGTATAAAAGCTTTTGTGAGTGTGTAAACGTAGGTGAAAGCAGTTTGAGGCCCTTCTCACCCAGTACACCTACCATTGCAATACCTTACAAGGGCTGGTGATGTTATTCACTATATAGGTAGCTTGGGATGCTTTTCACCCTATAAGCTTCCTTGGTGCGTGTGGTAACTGCATAACACTATAGCACCAATGACTACATAGATATGGGGTTCTAATCTGAGTCCTGGCAAATGTGTGTGTTTGTAAGTGTGTATATTTGTAGGGTAAAGCATTTTGAGGCCTAACTCTCCCAGTACACTACCCATTGCCGTACTTTGCAAGGGCTGGCGATGTTGTTCACCTTAGAGGAACTGTGGGACACTCTTCACATTATAAGCTCTGTGGCATGTACAATAAATGCATAACACTGTGGTAGCAATAACTAGAGAGGTAGGGGTTCTAATCTCAGTCCTGGCCAATGTGTGTGTGCAAGAACTGTATCTTGTGTATATGTCTGAGTGAAAACTATATCCATTGGGGGATGGGTTTTACATTTTCGACCATGGTACTCCTAGTACACATCCCAAGTCTGTTTTACAAGACCCGCTGTCTTCATCAACCATACAGGTATCTGTTGACACTTTTCAGCCCAATATACCATGTACTGTGTGCAGGAACTATGCAATAGTATGGACTGACTAACAAGATAGTTAGGGCTGCTAATCTCAGTCCTGGCAAATATGTGCATGAGTGTATTCATGTGTGTAAGTGTGTATAACTGTAAACTGAAGTATTTTAGGTCCATTCTCACCCAGTAAATCACCCATTGCCATACTTTACAATGCCTGGTTATGTTGTTCACCTCGGAATTACCTTGGGACTCTCTTCACCCTGTAAGCTTTGTGGTGCATGTGCTAAATGCATAACATTGTATTAGCAGTAACTAGATATGTATTCGGGGGTCTAATCTCTGTCCTGGCAAGTGTTTGTGTGTGTGTGTATGTGTGTGTGTGTGTGTGTGTGTGTGTGTGTGTGTGTGTGTGTGTGTGTGTGTGTGTGTGTGTGTATGGGTGTGTATATGTGTGAAAGAATAGTATCCTGTACGTGTTTGAGTGAGAACTATATCCATTGTGTGGCTGTGGTTTACAATTTTAGGCCATGGTACTCCCAGTACACGTCCCAAGGTCCACTTTACAAAGGCCGCTGTTCACATCCACCATATAGGTATATGTGGACACCCTTCAGCCCTATAGGCCCTGTGCCATATGCACCAGCTATGTAACAGTATAGAATGAATAACATGACAGGCAGGCATGCTAATGTCAGTACTGGCAATTGTGTGTGCATTGGTGTGTATAGCAGTGTTTGTGAGTGCATAGACTCATAGGTGACAGTCTAATGAGTCCTTCCACACCCAGTACACCCCCTATTGCCATACCTCACAAGGGCACATGATGTTATTCACTTTACAGGTACCTTGGAACAGTCATCACACTATTAGTTCCATGCCACCTGCGATAGCCACATAACAATGGAGTACTACTAACTAGATGTGTAGGGGTTCCAAACCCAGCACTGGCAACTGTGACCCATGTGTGTGTGTGTGTGTGTGTGTGTGTGTGTGTGTGTGGAAACAGTATTCACTGTTTAGTTGGTCAACCCAATATCCTTTGGGGGTGTGGATTTTCCCAATCTGTGGTGTGGTCCACCCACTACACTTACCATTGTCCACTTTACAAGGAATGCTGATGTCAGCCACCATAGACTTACCTGTATACACCCCTCAGCCCTATATGCTCCGAGGCACATGCAATAACTGTTACACAGACCTGGTAAATGTGTACATATAAAGCTGTGCCTCAGCTCTGACATGGTTGATGTGGTTCCACTCTGCCATACTCCACATTGGTAATGTCTGCAGGGCCACAGCCTGCAGACACACAGACACCTGGCACACAACAGAATGCAGCATGTCAGACTACATTCAGTCAGTGGTACTAACAGCAATAATGCATAATGGCTAATAAGGTATATAAACTTTTATGTGTACCCATACGAAATATAGGCAGACAGCACCTTACACAGCATTACATAGCTACACTGTTCTATATTCACCCTGTGCATCAGACCCATATTAGCATGTCCCTGCATTGATGGTATAGATGACATGGATGTGGCACAGGTATCATCATATGCACAGGGTGTGGTGTGGGTTTGCCAGAGGCCTAGGCTGGGCCATATGGTTGACATCATGTATGTGTTTGGAGGGGTATTCTATAAATGGGCTGTGGAGATGTGCTGTGTGTGTATGGAGGTCACCTGCCTGTGATGAAGATCTGTGTGTGTATGTACGCACACAGTCACACCATGTGGCTGACCTACACAGGGATATGTTGGACAGCTGTGGACCATACATGGCAGGGTGTACAGTTCACCATCAGTGGCCACGGAGACGGGAACTGGTCCTGCCAAGGGTCTCACTGACACCACAAGGCCCAAGACCAGATGCAGTACTGCTTTCTGATGGTGACTGCTGTCTGCTGGAACCATGTCCCTGATAGGACCGGCCAGGACCATGTGCTCATGGCCTGCTTCCCCTACAGTATTGCTGGTGGTACTGCCACTACAGGAGTGTGAAGGTGCACAGCCCTATAGACTCTCAGCTGATATTGGTGCTAACCTACATCCATGTGGCCGATGCCCATCTCCCACCACACGCTCTAGCACAGACATGCCATGGTCAAGGATTGCCAAGGTCTTATCCCTTCTATTCATGACCTCATTATTTTGACATGTGGCCTCGACAAGGTCATGTATGTCACCACATAAGCCAGGAAGAGTTGCATCCAAGACCTAGAGTATTTGTCTGGTGTTGCATTCACTACATACCTGTGCATCCATGACAGCCTGAAACATGTGTCTGGTGACACCTGCTGTGGCACTTGTGACAGCGGCTTCATTTGCAGCAGTCTTCCTTTGAGCACCCCTGTCCATTCGCCTGTGTGAGACCTTGCCTGCCCTCTGGCTATGGCTAGTGGCTACACTCAAACTTGCCATAGTCACCACACTAGCCTGTTCCATGCTACCACCTGCCGACTGTCCATTATCTCTGGCTGCTGGGGATGGGGTATGTGTGGGCATTGTGACTGTGAGCAGGGACATTGTTGATGATTTGGGATGCCAATCAATGGCATAGATTCAGCCCCTGACAACCACACCTGTGCCCCACTATGACCACCATCATTGCCAGAGTCTGCAGAAACACTGACATCAGATTCTGAGTGGGAGGGACCACAACCACCATGTCTATCTGTGAGGGGAAGACAACATATGTAAATTAACACCTGCACTATAAGGTTTGCTGGTACACTCACACATGTGCACATACACACACACAAACACACACACACACACACACACACACACACACACACACACACACACACACACACACACACACACACACACACACAGACACATACAGATGAAGTGGCACAAAGGCATTACACAGACCTCACAATAGCCAACTGATCACATACATACTCTGGACAGGCTGTCAACATCATGCAGTGCAGCCCTTTCTACTTAATGTTACTACTAATATACACCTCTGGGATACATGAGTAGTGTTAGTAGGTAATGGTCCTTCACTTAGCGCACACTGCAGCTATGTACACATTATTGCTGCTCACCTCTATAGCAGAGTGGCAACTCCTACAGAACATACCTCTCAACTGTACAGAGTTTTGGTGACTGTTTAGATGTGTGGCTCATATTTTTGGTTTGTTCCTCATAATTCCTGTGTTTGTCTGACACATTATACTGGGATGATCTGATGATTGGCATCAATAATTAATGACATAATTCGAGTTTCACACTTGAAAACCTGCAGTAAATGTATGTTAAAACAAAACCGGTTACTCTAACAACCTTCTAAGCTTACAGTGGATATAATAAGTGTACACACCCCTGTTAACATGCCATGTTTTTCTGATATATAACATGAGACCACATAAATCATGTCATAATGTTTCTCACTTTTAATACGACCTATAACCTATGCAATCCAATTGAAGAACAAACACATTGGTTAGGGGTTATATATAGAAAATGAAATACATACAATAGGCTGGTTGCATGAGTGTGCACACCCTTAAACTACTACTTTGTTAAAGCATGTTTTGATTTAATTACAACAGTCAGTCCTCTTAGGAAGGTGTCTATCAGCACAGCACATCTTGACTTAACTATATTTGCACACTCTCCCTTGCAGAAGTCCTCCAACTCTGTCAGATTGTGAGGGCATCTCTTGTACACAGCCCTCTTCAGGGCAACCCACAGAGTTTCTATTTGATGTAGGTGTAGACTCTGGCTGGGCCATTCCAAAACATTGATTGACTTCTGGTGAAGCCATTATTTTACTGATTTGGATGTATGGTTTGGGTCATTGTCGTGTGGAAAGGTGAAATTCCTTTTCATCTACAGCTTTCTAGCAGACAACTGAAGATTTTGGGCAAACAGGGACTAGTATTTGGAACTGTTCATAATCCCCTCCACCTTGGCTCAAGGCCCACTTCCAGCATATGAACAGCAACCCCAAAGCAGGACACTGCCATCACTATGTTTCACTGTGGGGATGGTGTTATTTTGGTGATGCACAGTGTTGTTATTGCACCAAACAAACCTTTTAGAATTGTGGCCAAAGAGTGCAACCTTGATCTCATTACACCATAACACATTTTCCTACATGCTTGTGGGAGACCTGATGTATTGTTCTTGACAATTTAACCAGACCTGGATGTTGTTTTGTGTGGGAAAAGGCTTCCATCTTCCAATCTTACCCCATAGGCCAGACATGTGGAGAATACAGGAGATTGTAGTCACATGTAGCACACAATAAGTACCTTCCAGAGATTTCTGCAACTCTTTAGTGTTGCTGTAGGTCTCCTGGCAACCTCCATGACGAGTTTTGGTCTTGTCTTTCAACACATTTGGAGAGATGTCCACTTCTTTGCAATGTCACTGATGCCCTGTTTTTTACCACCTTTTGATGACTGTTGTCACTGTGTTCCATGGTATATGCAATGCTGTGTAAATGTTTTTGTACCTTTCTCCAGGGTGATACCTTTCAACAATGACATCCCTTTGATGCTTTTTAAGCTCTATGTGAACCATGGCTGTTGCTTTAGCAGGCAACTGGATAAATGTCAGGAAAATCCTAGAAGGACAGCTGACTGTTATTTGGTGTTAATCAAAGAGTCTCTGTAATTGATAGCAGGTGGGTACCCAAGAAGACGTAATGCTGTAATTATATCAAAAACTGCTTCAACACAGTATTAACTTCAGCCCGTGCACACTTATGCATCTAGCTTATTGTATGTTGTTTTTTATCTGTCATAATTGTTCCCCTAACAGATCTGTTTGTTTTACAATTGAATTGTACAGGTTATAGGTCACATTAAAGGCTGGAAGAGTATGGAAATGTTTTATAGTGGTCTCATTTTTATATATCACAAATACCTGGAATTTTAACAGGGGTCTGTACACCTTTTATATGCATTGTATAAGACTAATTTTAAAATATGTCCCTAGTTTTGGGCCTTTGTTCCCCCATTTTGTCAGTCTTTGTTCAGATTTCTTTCAATGACAGGCTGTGAGGTATGCTACAGATATATTACATCTCCTGCAAATAGGCTCCTGTGATGACCACTGTGATGCAATGCAGTTAACCCCACCACAAGTGAACATGCACATATAACAATATGGCTGAGAGTAACAGTTGTGTGCATGGTAACATGCATGACATGACTTTAACATGCCTGGGGTACTGGTGACTCACAATAGGACAATCCCATATTCACCAGCTTCAGACTGCTGTTCCACATCTAGACCAGAGGGACCTATGTAGATGCGGGGGAGAGGGAATGTCAGCAGACTCACATATGGCATTGGTACAAGATGAATGCTACTTTTTTGCACATGTACAGTATAAGCTCTCATAGTACACAAGTTGATGTCCTTCTCCATAGATGTGCACTTGTGTGCATTACAAAACCCCACTCACAAAAGCAGTTTGACCTGACATATGCATCTAGATACTCTACAGAATCTAGTATGACATCTACAGTATTCAATTGATGTGCAATGGGGCCTTACTTAGATGTTCCTCGCCTGTTGCCTGGGTGCCACCCACCAGCACAACTTGTGTTTCTTGGCTTGGCTGGTGTGAGGTGGCTGCCCAAAGGTTGGCAAGGAGCTCCTCTATTGCTGTAAGTGGGCCTGTGTGGCAGGACCTCCACCTGTAGAGGTATGGTACCTGGCCACAACAGCAGCCCTTTGCCAGGCACGATGTATCAGGCCAGTTGCCCAATGCCTGACCTGATCAAAAGTGCATCCATGGTTGCCCAAGTTAAATCTGTGGACAAGGATGTCCCACATGGCAGTCCACTCCCACAGATTGTGTTGGCTATGGCCAAACATCACCCCATGGTCCTGGATGATGGCATCTGTGATGGCTGCATTTTTGGCTGCAGTGTATGCTGATTGTCTTTGCCGCTGCATGTCACCTGGAAGATAAAAACAGGGAAACACAACACAGGACCTCATACATTGGTCAAAGTTATTTAATGAACTTGTATATCAACACTGACTATCATTAGCCACCACTTACAACCACATCATGCCCCTGTCATCTATCAGCACAGTGTGAACCTGGATTGCACTCCTGGCCCTGATGTGTTATGTTCTCCCCAATGAGGGTCCGTACATTGCATAATCTGCCATTCCCCATTCACCTTTGTGTAGAGGGATGACAGTGGCCATCTTCCTTTCAGAAGGGATGTTAATGGTGCTCAGGCTTTGCTTGCATACAGTGTGTAATGGAGCTGGGAGCATATGCCTGAGTTCATGTAGGATGCAGACAGGATTGTTATCAGGTCCCATGGAGACTTACTTTTGTTGACTTTGATTAGGCAATATGCACCTGCTCCCTGATGATGAGGGGAGGGGTGCGATTGCTGTGCATATCTACCTATATTGATGGTATGACAGGGGAATAATGTTTACCCTTAACCAGGCTGCAATGGTTTGGATATAGCTATGGTGTGTGTGTGTATGTGGTGTGAGTGACCACCATTACAGGGTGGCATGGGTTGTTGCCTCTGAGACTGAAGACATATGTGAAGATGGCCTTGTGAATGGCCTTGGTGGATGTATTCAATTTGTACTCATAGTTAGCCTTACAGTAATTAACATGTGACCTTATATGTTCATTCAGACAAAGGTTGACTTGCTTCCAAGTTGGTGCCTGCTCCTACTTGGCCCTGTACAGCCAATATAGCGACTGATTATGTGGTTTGTGTATTGCTGCTATCCAGCAAAGGGGATCACTCTACCTTGGTGGAGGCAGATATTCCAAGTAAGGTATTGCTGAGTCCATACAGCTATGTAGATGTTCATATAGCTGTTTGTAGTAGGAATGGACACAAGGTCATAACACAGCTGGACACCTCTCCAATTTCAACCTGATAATTATGATTATTCTAGTACCCAAGTCTGTGTTAGGGCAATTCATCAACCAGTAGCTGTAGAAATTTATGTCTGTTTGATGCACAGAAACTTAGATTACACACGTGTACAACATGTACAGCTTATTTAACTGATGTTTTGCATCCCATGTCTGTTGGTATTAGGCTTCCAGGTACACATATTCATACATACATGTGCATAGGTAATACCTGATATACTTTTCAGTTCTATGTAAGTATGGCACACTGTATTTACCCACTTGCTGCTCATTCATACCTTTCAACCTGTTACAACAGGACATCTAGAGGATGCCACACATATATAAGGGGCAATGGCCCAAAAGTAGTGACACTTTTTAATATTGCTGCAAAAATCTTAAGTTATTTGATAGCACAGTAGCCTTTACATTCACAAAAATACCCTGGAGGATGTCCGACACTCATATGTATGCTAGTATGCTCTAATGTCAGTCTTCACAGATTTGCCAATGATTTGCCAGACATAACACAACTCTATGAGTAAATGACTACAAATATGAGGCACACATATGGTCAGTGTGCATAACACTGGACAGTTGAATGGTATGAGCTCAGTATATTACATGCAATTCAACACACACATTTGCAACAGTAGTTTACTATGAAAATACCCTGTATAGGTCTTTCAGATCTGTGAGACAAACATGTATATCATAGTTGTATTCACAAGTAACATATGGATATATATGACATCCCAGTAGTTGGCTTAACAGTGTCACAGACACTCCAGTAGTATTCACATGTGAGCCATTCCATCCTGGGGTGACTCAGGGGCCTGAACTGTGATCTATGTCACTACAGACAGACCCAGATGCTATGGCCATAGGTGATGATCATCAATATATCAGTACAGCAAGTCTTGTTGAGACATATTTGTTTAACATCCTATATCCCATTATTGCATACCCCATACTGCATTCCATGACATGCTTTCTTGTTTTACAAACCCTTTTTTCCCCAAGTATTGTTGGTTTGGATTCCAATTCCTGTTTCTGTTTCTGACTGTGTGTGTGTGTGTGTGTGTGTGTGTGTGTGTGTGTGTGTGTGTGTGTGTGTGTGTGTGTGTGCATGTGTGTGCGTGTGTGTGTGTGTGTGTGTGTGTGTGTGTGTGTGTGTGCATGTGTGTGTGTGTGTCTCTTTCTGTCTACACATGTAGAGGTATAGACCTGTTTTGCATAGGCAGCATCTTGCATTTTGTAGGCAATGTTCATGAGCAGGTGATGGCCTGTGCACCAATTGGTGTCCTCCAATTGTTAATTGCATGGAAAACAGCTGTGTTGTTAGTCCTACAGCCAATGTCATGGCAACACACTCCTATAATTGAATATTTCATGTGGGCATTACCCCTTTTCCTTGCCTGTGAGGAGGAAGTCATGGAGGTGTGTGAACAATAGCATCACAGAGGGTAGTTGTAAATACCTGTTACAACAAAACTTGTGGAGACAGCCCAACAAAATGGAGGAGAAGGTCCCAGACTTAGGGGCAAAATGTGATTATTGCTGTTATACATTTGTATTTATGCTAGTTTAACAGGGTTTGTGTGGACATGGATATTCTGTGTGGGTCTCAGTATGACAGTGTTATGTGGTTGACATAACTCTCAACTGTACAGCAATCCGCAGAATGGCCAGAGGTTTGACTCTTAGGTTTTGTCTGTTCCTCCGACAGTTGTTGCCCTTGGCAAATCAATACCATACCCTGGGTATTGCAGTTAGTAAATGCTAACTTTTATTTGTGTTTCTGACTTCATATCCTTCAGTTAAGATATGTTACCACAAACCCTGTAACAACCGCAACTTTCTCAGTTTATAACAGCAATATTTCAATCATGCCCCTGTTTTTGGGCCTCTGTCCCCCAATTATGTCAGGCTTTGTACAGATGTCATGCAGTAAGAGGTGGATAAGTATGGTATATCATTAGTTAGTTCCTTCCTTCCTGATATCATCCCAGAGATGTAGCAGAATGCCAGACATCTTGTGAGGAAGAGGCCATATATATATATGAGGACTGAGCCTGGACATTCTGTGGGAATCTGTACAGTTGAGGGGTCTGTGTATGTGTAGTGATTGTTACCAGACTGTCAAGATTGTGTAGTGGTGTAGTGTGTAAATGTTTGTTGCGCTGTGTAGGGAGAGGGGTACATTTAAGTGTCATGGCTCCTTTTCTATCTGACTGTGCATGCTGCTTCAGTTTCTGGTGGTATATTGGCTATATATGTTTGTAGGGGCAGACTGAGACATGTTCCCGCAAGAGTCAGACTACTCTGTGACTTGGGGCAGTATATGTAGGAGTAGTGTGTGAGTGTCAGACATGATATTTATGTTCACACAGTCATTATACTCTACTGTTCATTTGGCTTACCGGTATGTCACCGTGACTGTGGTGAAATTGGTTGTGGGTATGCAGGCTACTGTTACATCTCTCTAGTGCATGATATATTTGCAAATGCATATGTAATTCCCCATAGCTGACTTGAGGTAGTGTTGTGTCAGTCTGACTGTAGTTTGGACGGTGCTTGTTGATATGTCTATATCACGTTATCGAAAGTTTATTTAATCAAATCAATAAAGGTCAAACTTTATTGATTGATTAAGTAAAACATCGACTAACGTAAAAAAAAAATTTTTTTTAAAACCTAAATGGTTGTGCCCCCACACCCCCATACTTAAATATACCAACTCCGAGACCACACTACATTGAGTTAAATGGAAATCTCCCCTTACGGAGATTTCCACTTACTTGCACAATGTTTTTCAATTTCGATATTTTCATGCCAACAATATCAGACTTGATATTGTCAGCTTATGACAATGTGAAGTAGACCCCTTGGTGACATGCTAAGCAGCTCAGTGTACTTTCCCTAATGTCATGTTATGTCCAGATATTTGTAGGATGTCCAGTTGTCTGGCTTATATCGTTGGTCTGGTCCCCATAAGTGTTGTGCATGTCTGAAAAATCAGTGGGATGATGTGAGAATTTCAGGCACTAACTAATGAGAAGCAATTGAGTCTTGGAGCTGTGCTATTTCAGTCAATATATGTTAGAACAGACAATGTTACTGCAGGAACTGTCTCAGCTTATCTACTCAAATATTTCAGATATGTCCCTATGTTCATGGCTTTCTCCCCCCACTTTATCAAGCTTGCTCCAAATTTGTTGCACTAAGGGGTTCTGAGCATACCTGTCAACTGGCTGGATTGTTTTAGAATGTCCAGGTCTATTGCTCATATTTTTGGTGTGTTCCACAAATTATTCGTATTTCTCTGGTAAATCACTGTGATGATCTGAAGATTCCTGTCAGTAAATCATGAGACATATTTCAGTGTCAGACCTCAGAAAATGTATGCAGAAACAAACCCTGTTACTCTTGCAACTGTCTACATTTCTAATGGCAATATTTAACGTACGTCCCTACGTTTGGCCCATTGCCCCTCCATTTTGGCAGCCTTTGCCCAGATAACTTGCACTAAGAGGTTGAGAGGTATGGTTCTGAGGTATGACTGCACTACATGTTATGTATATATATATATATATATATATATATATATATATATATATATATATATATATATATATATATATATATATGTGTGTGTGTATGTGTGTTTGTGTGTGTGTGTGTGTGTGTGTGTGTGTGTGTGTGTGTGTGTGTGTGTGTGTGTATATATATATATATATATATATATATATATATATATATATTTCCATACATACATATATATATATATATTTCCATACATACATATATATATATATATATATATATATATATATATATATATATATATATATATATATATATGTATATATATCTGTATATGTATATATACAAATCCTGAGTGATTCCACAGAGCTTTTTCCCTACTGTTGAATGACTCTACTGAATGTTATGTTCGAAAAAGTATCATGCATTATTGCAACTCAACTGTTGTAGTGATACATTCCTCTGACTATAGTGTATGCGGTCCTGGGTTTGAGACTTGGCAGGGCCACTTATTTTGTTGCTAGGCAGAACAGTGGATGATGGAGACAGAGTGATTAAAGTAGTTGTAAGCAGGTTTGCATGGGTTTTCATGATGGATGCCAACATATGGCTAACCCTACAGATGCTTAATCCATTTTGGCTTCACTTACCATCGCATCGCTCAAACTCGCTTACTCCCACTTACACCCACGCAAATTTCTTTAAATGAAAAAAAAAGAGGTTATAAGAAAGTGGTGAGAAAGGGGCATGTAGACTGAAAAACAATGTGAAAGGTAGCTAGAGATGTGCAGGACTGGTGTAGGGAAGGACCATAGCTGTCCATTTCATATACAGCAGCAGCTGTGCATTTGTACAGATTTAGGAGGTGTATTTGGACACTCAAACCTCAGAGAGAGGGGTGAGGACAACATAAATCTGTTGCAAGCCAATTGGACAAGATTACATGTGTCCAGTAGACACCTGTGCAAAATGGACAGCTATGTATGCGTCGATAAGGGACAGATGCCATTTTTTTCTTTGTTAAGGTGAGAGTGGGATGTTGGGGAAGGATTGTAGGTACATCTGGGGAGGTAGGTTGGATAGAGAGACAGACAAGACTGACAGGACAGATTGTAGGTACATCTGGGGAGGTAGGTTGGGTAGAGAGACAGACAAGACTGACAGGACAGCAGACAGGGGCAGTGTATGACACTTATGGGGGGTAAACTTCTTGAACGGGGAGGTTGTTTGGGGATCAGAGACCCATGACCCCCATATGGATATGGTGGGACTGACATCCCTACCTGAAGGTAGTCACTACTGCACCTACACAGCCCTGATAGTGGCTGTGCTTGGGGCTGGACAGGAGAGGCAGCCTGCTCCTTAAGGTGCACCAGGCAGCCCTCCATCTGGCACTGCTGGCCACCCAACTGAAAGTAGATGACACTGCACACCATACCCCAGAACTGATAGTGGATGATGGGCTCATCTCCATTCCCATGTCCAGGTGGTGCAAGGCCTGCAGGAGATGAAGTTCCAGAGTGGGTCCCAGGTGTGCTGGGGCCTGGTGCCATGGCTAGATGGGGCAGGACAGGTGGATCCCCTGGGATCAGCCTTCCCAAATGGGCTATGGTGTTTATGTTTTCCAAGATATATTGGTTAGTCATGAACAAAATATTTCAATATCAGATTTAAAGGCATGCATGGGTGTTAAATTAACCCAAAACAACAGATGTGAAACAGTTGCATAGCAAACAGAACACATGCATAACTGCAACAACAGTAAACATTGTAACAGCATGCCAGTAACAATGACAGCAACAGACCACCAACAATGGTATTTGAACAAGGTATGTAACAGCAAACACCAGTAAAATAAAACAGTGCCAGAAGTTACAAACAATGTTTATTCGCTCAGGTACATATATCTCAAACAGTAGAGGCCCCTAGATTGATTCCTGGGGTACACCATTTTGGATTAATCTACTATCAGAGGAGGGTTCTACTACTTTAACTGAGTGGCTACTATCATTGGGCCAGTTATCTACCCATCTGGTAACCTACAGGTTGGTGCCTAGCTGTGTAGGCATATGTATTCTGTCCACCTGGAATTAGTGTGAGAGGATTGGGCTAGGCAAAGGTAGGCATTGCTCACCATCTTCCCCTCTCCCCTCAGTTTGTTGACCACTGCAGAGAGGTCAATCAGGTTTAACAGGCCTGATCTCCCTTTGACAATACAATGGTGTGTGGGCCCAGGCATTTTGATGTTGCTGATGTCCCTGTTCATAATGACCTTGATATTACCTCCCATGCCCTTGCAGAGCAGGCTAGATAGGATGATGTGCATAATATTGGCTGGGTTGGTGGATTGCTCCTCCTTTGTGTACAGGGATGACAGTGGCTGTCCTCTGTGCAGATGGGATGACTACAGTATGGAATGGATCTGAGAGCCCATGCCTGTGTTCATGTGGGATGTAGCCAGGGATGCTTTCATGCCTATGGAGCCCTCTATGTGTTACCTTTAAAAGGGCATTACAGACCTACTTCCTGATGATGAGGGGAAGGGGTCAGGTGATGTACATGCACATTTCTACCACTGGGGGGACAGGGGGGTGGTGTTTACACTTCACCTGTCTGCAGCCGGTTGTCTATATTTTTGCTATATGTGCATGTGGTGTTATTGACCACCACTACAGACCAGATTTGTGTGTTGCCTCTGGAATTGCAGACACATGTGTGGAAGACCTAGTAATTTTCCTTGGTGGATGTGTACAATCTGCACTCAACAACAGCCGTAGAGTACATCGCACATGCCCTTATTTGTTTGTATAGACCAAGGTGACAGTGCTTCCAATGAAGTACCTGTTCCTTTATGGCCTATCCAGCAATAATTTCCAACTATTAGGATATTTGTGTATTGCTGCTGTCCACCACAGGTGTTTACCCTACCTTGAGGGAGACGATGTTGTCCTGTCAGGTACTACTGAGTCGATACAGCTATGTGGGTGCTGCCCACATAGTACTGTGGTGTGGGCCTGGACACTGCTGCTAGTTCCAACAAATAGGATGTTGGCTGTATGGCTACTTCTACCTGCTCAGAGGGGATTTATAGTCATTTGCGTACAGTTCATTCTGTTTGACACTGTAAAGGGCGGTGGGTGGTAGGGGAGATGGTGACCTGAATAGTGATGGCAATGTGGTGACATATTACCAAGGGGGATGGAACTGTAGGAGTGCTACAGTGTCTACTCATGTTGGTTAGGACCAGGTACATGAGATTTCCACCTGCCATAGGAGAGCTGAATGGCTGATCCACTGCATTGCCATTGACAAAGCCAAGGAATCTATGTGCATTCACGTTCAGGTGGCATAGGTCAGGCACACTGTGGTTGGGTATTTGAAGTCACCCAGTAGCAGGGTAGATGATTGAATACTGACAGATTCCAGCAGATCCCAGTAGGTGTGGTGGGTGTCCATAGTCATGGTTGGAGGCCTGTAGCTAGCTATAATTTGAGTAGGTGTTTTGTCAACTCTTAACTGCACTCGGGATGTCACCCATGTGTCATATTGTTTGGCGAGCCTGGAGATGTATATGTGTATGCTAATGTTCAGCACTCCACCTCCTGTGGCTTTGCAGGCCTCCATTTTGGGTCTAAACATATGATGGGATAAATGACCTGGCAAGGTTAGTGTGCTCCCCACAGCTAGAAAGCAGGTGTCAGTGACTGCACAAATGTCAGCATCCTACAGGATAAGGTACACTTGCATGACATCCGTGTCATGGAAATACACCTAGCTCCTGTTAAGAGCAAGACATCTGCATAAAGACACACATCAGTGGTGGGCAAAGGCCAGTAACTAGTGTCACTTTATGAATCTAGCTAAAATCGCTTAGTTGCAAGCAAAGACGGTGTCAGATTCACAGGTGTACTCTGCAGGATATGACATCTGACAATGAAATGTATGCTAATGTGTTATGACTTCAGTCTTTAATGGGTTGCCAGTGATGTGCCAGACAATACACAATTGTCTGAGGCATTTACTACAAATATGAGGCAGACATGTGGTCAGTCAGCAAAACTCAGGACAGTTGTCAGGTTTGGACTCAGTATATCACATACAGTTCAGCACACACATCCACACCTTTTGTTTAGTATGCACATTCCCTATGTACATCTCTTACATTTGTAAGACAAGCATATGTATCAGTGTAGCATTCACAGGTGACATATGAATAATTACAACATCCCAGGTAGCTGGCCTAACAGTGACACACTCAGTATTGGACAACAGGGACTCCATTAGTAGTCATACATTAGCTGACCTTTGCTGGGGTGACTCAGAGGCCAGAGATGTGCTCCATGTCAATGCAGGCAGGGCAAGCAGAAATGGCCATAGGTGCTGGACAGCATGTGAGTCCAGCAGGTCATGTTGCGGCCTAGTGTTTAATGTCCCATTTGACATCGTTGCATCCCCCTTCTGCATTCCATTTCATGCGTACATGATTTACATACCTGTTATAGTGCTCAGGAGTTCCCTCACAACAATGCAAATGGTTAGGTTTGTGCAGCTGCAGTCTGTCTTTGTGTAGATGGGTTGAGACCTGTGTTGCATATGCAGCAGCTTGCCTTTTGTAGGTACTGTTCATTAACAGATGATGGCCTGTTCACCAATCAGTGTGTCCCACTTGCTACTTGCATCCAGAGCAGCTGTGTTGTCTTTCCATTTGCCAATGCCATAGCACCACAGTGCTATCATCAAAGCCTTCATGTGTGCCTTACCCCTTTTCCTTGCTGTGTGGAGGACATTATGGAGGTGTGGGGGCTACAGCTTCATAGACAGTAGGTGGGAATACCTCTCAAAGAGAGAACATGTGGAGAAAGCCCAGCAACATGGGGAACAAAGCTTCAGAATTGGGTACAGATTGTAAGTCAGTAGTGCTGTTATACACATAGAGGGTTGCTAGTTTAACAGAGTTCATCTTGACATGCATTTTCTGTGTGACTTGACCACTGACAGTGATATGTCTTTGACATACCTCTCAACTGTCCTGATGCTCACAAACTGCCCAGGGGGTTGCTTGTTATGTTTGGTCTGTTCCTCTGACAAAGTCTGTTTTTATGGAACCAGTAGGGTAATGTGAGGATGTTAGTCCGTAACTTTTGACATCCATTGATGTTTCAGACATCATATCCTTCAGGGATGTTATGTTACAACAAAGCCTGTGACACTGACAGCTGTTTCACGTTGGGACACCATTATGTGAAATATGTCCCTCTTTCCAGTCCCCTGATCCCCAAGTATGTTATACTTTCTCCAGATGTCTTGCAGTAAGAGGGTCAGGATTATGTAATATCATTATTTATTGACTATACTCAAGGTATCATCCCAACTGACTTAGCAGACTCCTAGAATTGGTATGCGGCAGTGGCAATGAATATGGTCTCACACCCTGGACATTCTGTGGAAATCAGTACATATGAGAGTTATGTATGTCTGGCCATTGTGAAGCTACTGCCAAGATTATGTAGCAGTGTTGTGTGTAGATGTTTGTTTGACTGGGTAGGGAGAGTAGCAGATGTGAGTGTCACAGATCCTTTTTCTATCTGACTGTGCATGCTGCTATGGCTGCTGGTGGTCTATCAGGTGTGTATGTTTGTAGGGGAAGACTGAGAAAGGTCCTGTAACACCTCAGGATTCCCAGTACACTGTGAGTTGGGCCAGTATATGTCAGTGTAGTGTGTAACTGTGAATCAGGATATGTCTGTTAAGTCATTCTACTCTAGAATTCATTTGGGGTAATGGTATGTTTCTGCGACTGTAGTGGAAATGGTTGTGGGTGGACATTTATGCACCACTATCTGCTTTTCCCTACAGTTCCATCCCTGCAGTGCATGATGTATTTGGATATACATGGGTAGTTGCCCAGATCTGATTTGGGTTAGTGTCATTTTGGTCTTACTGTGGTTCAGAAAGTGCTGCGTGACATGGTTGTTGGTAGTCACGGGTTTTTCCATTCTGTTACATGACTGTGTCAAACCTCTACAATGTCCAGATGTCCACACACTGTCCTGATGTGTATCTCATATGTTTTGTCTGTTGGCAATAATAATTGTGGGTTTCTTGGAAATCACTGGGATGATGTGACCATTGACATCAGTAAATAATGACATTCATTTGTGTTTCAGACCCATACCTCTCAACCTCTTAGAGTGAGAAGTCTGGACAAAGCCATAACTAAAAGGGAGACAAAGGCCCAAAAATAGGGGCAATTTTTAAATATTTCTCTTAAAAACTTAGAAAATTGATAGAATAACAGGTTTAGCGTTAGCATGGATTTTCTGAAGGGAATGAAGTCTGAAACTCAAATGTTTGTCATTATTTTCTTACTTCAGTCTTTAATGGTTTAACACTAAATTGCTAGAAAACCACAATTTTATGAAAAACAGACCAGAAATAAGGGGCAAAAATCTGGACATTCTGCAAAAACATGTACAGTTGAGAGGTATGTTCAGACCTGGAATCTATATGGCATTGACCAGTTACATTGTTTTAGGCTACTGATGAAAGCTTAGGGTTGAATTTTGAGGGCCGGCATACTTGTTTGTAGATAACTATTTTATATTATTATTATTATTATTATTATTATTATTATTATTATTATTATTATTATTATTATTGTTGTTATTTAGTTGCCTTAAAGTAAATTTTATTTATTATTTATTTTATTTTATTTTACATATGTTGACTGGACTAGTCTAGCTGGAGACATGTCCATTTTCAGTAGAGGCCCGGGAGAAAAGCTTCAAGAATAATACAGATTTTCTTTACAAAGTTAAAAACAGGAGTTATACAGATAATAGAGATAGCAATATTAAAAAAAAGTATTTTTTTTTATTCAATAGTACAAATTGGTGTTACCATGGTCATTTTGTAAGGTACAGAGTAGAATTAACATGGTCATTTTGTAAGAGACTGAGGTATGATGTAGATATATACTTGTAAGATATATGCAATAATGTAGTTTATGGATACATAAAAGGGAGCTAATAAGGGATGAGGTGGGATAAGTGAATATGAGAAGATTTAGTCAGGGTTAGTACAGGTACATAGCCAGTGATTGTTAAGGTAGAGTTTCAAATTCCTTTTGAAAAGAGAGAGAAGTTTGAGATGTGATTTCAGAGGGAAGTTTATGCCAGAGTTTTCCTACAGAGTTAGAGAACAATGACTCACCTGCTGTGTTGTTGGGTTTAGTAGTATTGATCAGTAGTTTGTTAGAGCAGCGTAGAGATGTAAGGTTTTTATAAGGTGTAATGAGGCTAGAGAGTACTGGGATATTGTTAGGTAGATATAGAGTCTTATGGGCTATTATAAGCTGGTGATATTGAAGCTGATTAAGAATTTCAAGCCAGTTTAATTGTTTAAGATTTAGACAGTGATGGGTTCTGTAAGGAGAGGCTGTAGCAAATCTAGCAATATTATTATAGGAAGTAGTTAGTTTCCTGATGTTGTTTTTTGAGAGATTAGTATAAATGGGAGAGGCGTAAAGCAGGGTGGATATTAGGTGGGTTCTGGCTATAGCAGTCTTAGCTGCTGGTGTAAGATAAGGTTTAATATAAAGGGATCCCAGTTTTTTGTTGATTGACTTTATTGTAGTGTTTATGTGAGTATCAAAGTTTAGATTGTTGTCTATTGTTATTCCTAGAAGTTTAGTGGTAGGGTCAGGAGAGATAAGAGTACCACTGCTAGAAGTGAGACTGAAAGGTAAAGATGTGGACGTTTGGGTTGGTGAGAAGAGTAGCAGTTTAGTTTTTTTGGGATTCAGAAGGAGGCAGCATTGAGAAAACCATAGTTCAACAGTGTTGAATGCTTTTTGGGTAAGAGACTGTAGTTTAATTTGAGAAGAGGCTGAGCAGATTATGGTAGAATCATCTGCATATTGAATGCAGGTGGAATAATGAATGGCTGTTTGCAGGTCATTAATGAAGATGGAAAATAAGAGTGGGCCTAATATAGATCCTTGGGGGACACTGAGAGAGATAGGTAGGTAATCGGATAGTTTATTTTTCCAGAGTATAGCCTGGTGACGATTATCAAGGTAAGATGTAAACCAGTTCAAGGCAAGAGGTGTTTGCTGATTGTATCAGGTAGGCATCCAAAGGTGTTTATATTGAGAAGGTAGCTGGTTAGAGTCCAGGCAAGTGTACTTTTGTTGAATTTGTAGGTGTGTTGATTAGTCATTTGAAGTTATAGAAATTTATTATGTAGCAGGCAGAATCAGAAAAGGTAAGTTTATGGTCTATGTCTGGATCCCCAGGCATTATTATTTCATGGTGTATGTTACGCAATGTCCATTGTAGAATATATTCAGCTATACTAGTATTATCACCTAGAGTTATCTGCAGTGCTACAATAAATATGTTTTCAGGATTGTTAGTTTTTAGCACCGAGGTGAGAAGTTCTGTGTTGTTGAAATTTGATATACTTTGAAGATATGGAGTTACATCAAGATTATTATTGCACATCATACCAACACTGCCTGCTCTTTCAATTCCCAGTGTTTGTGAGAATCTCATATCCTGGTGGGGTAAGTTCTTCATTATTTATTTCTAGTTTTAGACAAGTTTCTATAGTGACAAGAATGTCTGGCTTATAAGAAGTTGTTTGTAAATACATGTGTATCTTGTAATTTGTCGCATATGCTTCTAAGACTGATGTTTAATAACTCAAGACATTACTGTGGATATGGAGAGGAGATAGGTTAGGTGTTGTCACAGCTGAAATGTTTGCAGTGGTTGGAGTTGGGCCTGCATTGGGATGATTACCTCCACCCAGCATCAAAGTAGATGTGACATGTTGAAACAAAGAACACCATTAGTATTTCTATTTCATCTTCATGTTATGTTTTACAGCTATTACAATAGACCTAATGTGTCTGCATTTGTAGGTATTACTTATGTGGTACAGTTCAGATATGGTTAGATGGTAGCTAAAATTGCAGTGTTTTTGATTGTGAGGCTTTGCAGGGGCATTATGATATACAGTAATAATGTTCTAGAAGGATGTGATATATGTGAGTTGTATTAGTAGTAATAGTTAGAAGGATGTAATATATGAGAGTAGTATTAGCAGTGGTGGTGCTGCAGTAGAGTTGTCACCTCACAAAGACGTCCTGTTTGATTCGCAGCTAGAGTGTCTTCTGTGTGGAGACATGCATGAATGGGCGTGCCTTCGTTGAAGGTTGTGTGTCAGGGCTGGCAACTTGGCACGTAAAAATCTACTGCCAATCATTAGCGGACCGGAGTTCTGCTGTGGTGACCCCTAACTGGGAAAAGTCGAAAGACACAACAAGTATTAGGAGTAATAGAAGGATGTGATATATGAAAGCAGTATTAGTGGTAATAGAAGGATGTGATATATGAGAGTAGTATTAGTAATAATAGAAGGATGTGGTATATGAGAATAGTGTTAGTAATAGAAGGATGTGATATACGAAATTAGCATTTGTAGTAATAGAAGGATGTGATATATGAGAGTAGTATTAGTAGTAATAGAAGGATATGATATATGAGAGTAGTTTTAGTTTTAATAGTAGAAGGGTTGGAAAGAAGTATTCTGATGTAGTGTATTTTGTGAAAGGAGATTGTGTGTTGGGAGAATTAGTTCTGGTTAATGGGTTTTATGCATTTGGGAGTAACAATGATCGTATGTATAATTAGTTGTGGAAGTTGATTAATATTGTAAGGAAATAATTTGCACTTTGGATCGGTTTAAGAATTGGGGGGTGGGGATCTGTGTGTATAAAGATTGTGTAGTTGGGTAGGTGGAAATCTGGTGTATGGTAAGGGAGCAGAATGAGCCTGAGCATAGTGAGGGTGAAGCGAGTGGGACCCACCCACCGGAGGTGGCATTGTTATCAGTGCAACTGAAAAAAAAAATTCTTTAAGAAACACGTTCAGGTAGGTTAGGTTTAACTGCATTTGTATGGAAAGTATGCCTCTCAACTGTCCAGATTTTTGCCTCAAAATTTCCATCTGTTCCTCATGAAATGTGTGGTTTTCTGGCAAATCACTGGGATGATCTGAAGAATAAAATCACTAAATAATGACATGCATTTGAGTTTCAGACACCATAACCTTTAGAAAATACATTTTAACACAAGCCCTATTATTCTAGCTACTTTTCAAGTTTATAGGTGCGATATTTAAAATGTGTCCTTATTTTGGCTTTTGTCATTATATCAGGCTTTGCCCAGATTTCTTGCACTTAGAGGTTGAGAGATATCATGGAGAGAAAATGTATTCTTTAAATTAAGTGCCTATTATGTGGGTGTTCTAGAGAATGTATCACTGAGGATTACAGAATCAGTGTGATTGAAAGAGAGTTACTGATGTTAAGAGTAACAGCAGTAAAGAATGGAAGGACCTGAATCAAATAGAAGAAAAATATTTAAGCAATAAGAAAACAGATGTTATTATAATCACTGATAATTTCTGATAGTTTAGGCCTTAATGGAAGTTAGTAATGTGTTTCTTTTTGTGGAGATAATTATATGATGTTGTTGTTATGCTCACAATGTCAATGGGATAAAGCTATGCTTTTGGTGTTAAAGGATTTAAGCCTTTTTTGTCCCCTAGCCGAGTCTCCCAGTATGGCAGCTCATTTTGCTTAAGAAACAATATGCTGTACACAGCTATCTATAGCAAATCTATGCTGGAAGCAAATGTAAGATTTTAGACATACACTCTGCTGTAATGGTAATCGACTTACTTGTATGTTCTGGTGCAGTTTTGCTGAGGAGGATGGACGCATCTGTAAATGTGGAGTGACAAGAATCACACCAACAGTTTAGAGTTCTTCTATCTCCTGTTCTCTAATTGCAACTTTATAATCATTTTATGTTTCACCACTTTCCTCTTACAATTAATTTTATCTCTCTTCATTTTACACAGCTCCTGTTCTTTCAGTTCTTTTCTGTCATCACCCCATTTATTGTAATCAAAATGGCACTCTTATCCAACATCCTGTTTTCACTTACTGTTTTATTTTTCTCTCTACTAGTATCCCTACTCCTAATCTAGCTTCTACTTATCTATTAATTTCTTTGTAGCCAAATACATCCCTTCTGTGTTTCCTAACTAATTATAATATACTGCGATATTTGATTTCAAAGTATTCTTCATTGTCCATATATTGTGAATAGTATTTATTCCCTCTCAGTATATTATGCCTCAGATTCAGATTAAGTCAAGTAACTTCTTGACCTCCACAATTTTCTGAGAAGCTACCATCTTTTTTATTAGATTTTCCCTACTTAGTTTCTCATTTCCTGCTCAAGGTTTAACTATTTCATGCAAAGATTTACCAATCTTCCATTTTTAATTTTGTCCTTCCTCTTCCCCTTACTGTAGAACCAGATTCCCAAGTAGCTTTTCCTTTTTTTGAACTCTAAGAGCTTCACTCAGCTTTCTGTATGTTTCCTTCCCTGTTAAGAAGATAGAGACTTCTTAGCATGAAACTTTACCTTTTGTTTAGCTTTATTAATTAATTAATTATTTTTTTTTAAGACTCACCAGGCTCAGCTTAACTATATCGATTATGGAAGTACAAGGATGTTCGAGACAGCTGAGTTCTTATGATAAATAAAAAGGTCGGCAAGAAGGAATGATTAATTATTGCAGAGAGTAAAACCAACAGACAGATAATTACAAAGACTTTATGTATTTTAGCATCTAAAATAACCTGTACATTTTTTCCACTCATCTACCTCCCACAATAGACTTATTGTATTCCTAGTCCTAGTGTTGCATAGAGAGACTTGAAAGAGAGGATACATTGGTACTTTAATGCTCCACTGGTTGCACTTTGAAATGTTTTACAAATACACATTTTTGGGTGAATTAAATCTTTCAAGAAAAGTGGCACATTGGAAGAACAGTTTGCATTACAGGATAAACAACTAAAGGAGCTATGGGATATAATGAAAAGTTTAGAGGAGATGAACTGACAGCCAGATCATGGAAATACAAATGTGAAACAGACAGGAAAGGAAAAAATGCTTAGTTAGAAAAGACGAGTGAAGGGAAAGTAAAAAAGGAAGAATTATAATAGAAAGAGAATGCTAAGAAGAAAATATGGCCTCTAAAGATGAAGACACAGAAAAAGCAAACGTACCTGCTGTGGAACAAGGCATGTCCTAGTACATGACAAAAAAGTAATTGAAACAGAGTGCCCAAATGCTGTGTAGACCAATGCAGTGGTTTTTCAAGAATGGCATTCCCATTCTAACATACAAAGCAGCTGAAACAGTTAAAAAAGGTTCGCTCTGGATGCAGGCAAAAGTGGGAGAGACTGGTAGATTTGTAGGAAGTGAGCATGAATAGCCAAGGATGCAGTGGAGGAGAAGGTGGAAATGAGGCGGCAAATCTGCAGTGTTGTGAGAGAATAAGTTGTGAAGAAGAGGGTGTGCTTGGAAGATCATAGATACATTGTATAAGAAAAATGAAGGTCTAAGGATGGAGACATGAGAAGAAAAGTTACAGCTTAGTCAGCTACAACAGAGAAAATGGAAAGCTATCATAAGGAATAAAGTCTGGAATGGGTGACAGATGTTGCAATTAAGGTGGTCTTAAACCTACCCGAAGCAGAGTTCATTATCAAACTGCAGTGTACACATTGGGAAAATGAACTAAATGGAGCTTTTTGTAGGCAAATAAATTGCCCACAATTTGCACTACTACACTAATTAATGGTATCCTAGATATACTATGCAAGGTAGAATGTGTGAGAAAGGTGGAAGTGAAAATCACCCCTGGTTAAAAAAATGCACTGAACTGGGTGACTGAGTTAGGTACAGTGGAAATGACTCATGTATCCAGACACAAGTGTATAGATTTGTAGAAATCAAACAACTGTATTCTAGAAGAAATTATGACAGAGCCCATGATTTGTTGGAATGGAATTTTGAATGATGCTCAGTGTTGCGAAAACACAGACGTGCCAAAATATGAGTTATGATATTTTGGGAACTGCTTAAAATGTTTGACTATACTATTTTATATATATATATATATATATATATATATATATATATATATATATATATATATATATATATATATATATATATATATATATATATATATATACACATATATATATATATATATATATATATATATATATATACATATCACATCGATATGGGGAGAAAAACATGAAAAAGAAACAGTTCAGGCAGAGGCTGGACACCATTTGTATGTGTTGCTTGGTTGTTTGTGCAGAAAGAACACTCAAACATTCCCTGTAGCCAGTGTGATCAAGGGCATGCTGGATAAGAATACATTGCATAAGCCTCAGAGAAATTTGCTAACAAGTAGTCCAAAGCATCGAGAATATTATGTGGTTAATGAATGCCAAAGAATCTAGTTTCTATACAACAAGCTGAGATGCATGCATCTGTCACATATAAAATTACCAGCCAATACTTTTTGTACCTGTCAACCCCAAAATCTGGCCTAAATAAACATGACATGCTGAGTGCTATGCCTTAAGGAAAATTTTTTCTATACTGTTATTTAAAACTTGTTAAAAGCCTATAATGATGAAGATAGATGACAGTTCAGGCTGCAAGAGATGACTATACTATATTGAATCACATATGTATAGCTTGCTCCTGAAATGATTGACATAAAGTTAAAATCAGAGGAATTGTTCACTAATTCTGCCAAAGTCCCATATGTCTGTGTATGACATACAGTTGTCTTGGTTCCCTATTATTTCATTGAAAAATTATTCCGTCCCCTTGAAACCCATACTCAAAACCCAGCCCCTTAGGTAATGCAACCACCTTTGAATGTATTGTTCTTAACATGTTTATATTGCAGTATGTCTTTACATAATGTATACCTTATGTTTCTAACAAATGAAATATGTATATATATATATATATATATATATATATATATACATATATATTTTTTTTTTTTTTTTTTATTATTTGGTTGGGCATGTTTTATGAGGATGGTTTAATTGATTTGTTAAACGGGGGGAGGGTCCTTTTGTGAACAATGCTTTTTTGATTGGTGTATTTGTACTAGGACTTCATTTAAAACCTGACCAGTACTTTTATTCAGTTGTCTGATGAAGCAATTCCTAGTTGTATTGTGAAAGCGCTTACCATTAAATTTCATTTGTGTGATTTTATTACACTGGACTACTAGATCTGTTGTCGTATTGGATATATAACTTAATTTAACTTGGTATCCTCAGTTTTGGGTTTCATTGATTTTCATTGAAAAATCAATTAATTGAACGCCATTTCGGATGGCATTTTATCGAACATGCCATTTGTCAAACTGTTCTGACTGAGATCACATTACAGTGCAGATCTGGAAATTTGCCATTTTCCCACTGTAGTGCAATCTTGGAGTTGGTGTGTGTGTGTGAGTGTGTGTGTGTGTGTGTGTGTGTGTGTGTGTGTGTGTGTGTGTGTGTGTGTGTGTGTGTGTGTGTGTGTGTGTGTGTGTGTGTGTGTGTGTGTGTGTGTGTGTGTGTGTGTGTGTCTGTGTGTGTGTGTGTATGTGTGTGTGTGTGTGTGTGTGTGTGTGTGTGTATATATATATATATATATATATATATATATATATATATATATATGTAAAATTAGTAGGGAGTGGGGGGCAAGGAGGTTCAATAAACCTAGTTTGATGGGGATGGCAAAGTCCCCTCCATCAAGAGCAGGTCCAAAGTAAGTAGATCTGAATATTATCAGATGTAGCAAATGGCAAGATTGTGAAGCCGGTGATCTTGTTGTGCTGTATGTTAAATATGACCCCACCGCCCAAAAAAGGTAACATTCAGGGACACAGTCATTCATGCAGCTAGGCTTTTGGCCAGGTTCCTGGCTTGTTTCTCAGATCACTTGCAAGTCACAAGCTGCAACAGCTATTTTCAGAATGGTATGGACTCCATCGCTTCAAACCTTCTGGTACAACCTTTTATTGGATATCACTTGTGGAAACAAATGCAGGGGAAACTAAAGAAGAACTTCAGATGTCATCAACTACTTTCTTCTTTAAACTTTTTATTTTTGCAGGAAAGGGAATACAACCACAATGAGGGGTGATGTACCACCTGTACCCCACTACTTGCATGTACTAATTTGGAGATAACCATACACTGAACAAAAGGAGATATTTCAAAACACAGCAATCTTGGACTAATTCCATATAATTCTCATTTTTGCACATTCAGTCGTGCCACTACAGGACTCACTTGTGAGTCCCAGAGTTTAACATTATTACTGTCATGGCAGCTACATGCTCTTCCTTTCTCTCATCTGGAATGTATACAACTTAGTTCTTAGTTCTACATGGTGATGCATTTGATCTTTCAGCCATTTACACATTTCCTTCCTCTATTTCATTTAGTTTTGCTATTTTGTGACTCAATATTTCACTTACTGTAACTTCAACAGTACGACTTTAAATTGATCTGACATATAAGAAACATGTAGAAGAAGATTGTTAAAGGAAGGATGGAGGCATTTCTTGAATATAACCTTTTTCAGGATATCAGCCAGCAGGATTTCAAATCAAAAGGTCCTGCTAGTGCCACTTAATCCAGGCTTTTCTCCCCAGGACTCCACTGAAAATGGACCTGTGTCCAGTGGACTAACCCGGTTAACAAATGTAAAATAAATAAAATAAAATAAATAAATAATAAATAATTGGAGTACCAGGGATAATGGCATTCTAGTTATGAAGACTATGCCAATTTTAGTAATATATTTAACTTGATCCCCAGCAAAAAACTACTGAGTAGGTACATTGAACTATAAGTAGGTAAATTAATGAACAGATAGATGTAGAAGCATATGGGATGAGGGTGCAGGGAGTTATGAAAAGGGTAAACTATGATATGAAAGAAAGGAGTGATCAGTCATATAGGGCTGATATCATTAATCCATCTGGTGCTTCTCAACTGAAGTACTCATTGACATATTGAAAGGCATTAAGGGCAAGATAAGCCAGAGATGATGACATCCACAACACTGCAATGAAGGATTATGTGGGGAAATCTGGAGTGGAAAACAAAAAGTTGAACTAAGCTGGTGAAAAGTAACAGTTTAAATCCAATGTAGAAAAATGTAATTTGGTGCATCCGGGGCAGAGGAAATATGGGAAGAAGTACAGAGCTGTGGAAGAATTCAAACTGTTTGAACTACAAATGGACAGAGAGAGATGATGATGATGATAATAGATCTTCTGTAATGCTATCAAGTCTGCAGTCAAAAGCAACAGGATTCCCAGATGCAGCATTAAAGGCACAGACTCTAAAGATAAAGAGGTCATTGTTAAAGTGCCCCAGCACTACTCTGGCCTCAGATGGGCTACCTTCTACAGCACTAGAGAAACTCAAAGAATAGGAGTGTAGCACAATTAGAAAGGTTACAAAGGTAAGCAGCAAAGATAATTAAGTGGCTGGAGGAACTACATGGAGAAATTAAATGGAATATGACTCCTTTCACTCTGCAGGTAATGAGTGATAGAGAGATGATCAAGGATCGTAAGCTCTTGACAGGGAGCAATGAGTGGATAGAAACGTGGAGTAAGGGAATGTAAGAGTAAAGGAACATCATTGCAAATGGAAGGGACCAACTTTAACTTGAATCTGAGGAAATTTCTACTTCCTGATGGGTAATAAATGCATGTAATGCACTGCTGGAGTTTATAAGAGCCATGTGGATTAATGAATACTTTCAGCATGGTGTGGAATAAGCTGAGGAGAGAAGAAAAGGGAATGATAGAGGTTCATCTTCAATAGAGTATGCATAAGATACAGGTAAATTCACTCCTCCATCCAAAAGCTTTATGTTTGACATATATGTATTTGTTACTGGTATAAGGTATCAGTATTGTACTTAATGTAAGTGCACACACTGAAATTAAGTGTCAATAAGGGATCATGAATCTTAATATAGAGATGTCTGATCATGCCCTTATTGTGACAGAAGAGTTCCTAGCTGTTGCTACAGCATTGATGGTAATGCTTATGTCATATTGAGCAAAGTAATCTAATATGCCAGTCTGCCTTGTTCTTTGGCATTGTAACTCTGAACAATTAAACAGAAAAATACGAAATAAAAAACATCTGTAGCTCCCACTGAACACCTTGATTACTCCTATGCCATCAGAATGTACTACTGATATAAATGCTTAAACACTTTTCAGCTGTACTCTGTCACAGAACAAATATAAATATTAACACACAGTATTTAAACTTGCTGAGCACAATATATTTAATTAGCACATCTGCCTCCTTGTTAGAAAATATATTGTTTTTCATTAAAGACTTCCACATTTTGAAGACTGGAACAAAGTTAAAGCCTAATGACAATGTGATATTGTTTATTCAGGTCTATATTATAACAGTGAATGCTTCAAATAGCAAACGCTGTATAATCAACCCTTAAAAACCGAAACATAAAAATGTTGAACACACGAAACAGCAATTTTTTTCCCCAGGGGAAAAATTGCTGCTTCACAAAAAAAAACCCTGGGAAAAAAAATCGTTGTTCCGTGTGTTTGGGATTTTGGGGGTTCGATTTCAAATGTTCGATAAAACAGTGTTTGCTATTTTAAGTGTTTGCTGATATAATAGGGAATCGTTCATTCTATTTCCTGAGAGAATAATGAAAGTACATGTTGTAACTGCTTGCTTCCTTAAAGGACTGTGAGCTTAGATAAGAAGGTTTCAGCAAAGGCATGGGGAAAAGCACTCCACACACACATCTTTGGAATGTGGGATGAAACAGGATCACCCAGAGGAAACCCATCCAAACAAGGGGACCACATGCAGACTCCACATAGAAGCAACCCAGTTGATAAATGAATCGGAGAACCTCTTGCTGTGAGGTGACAATGCTAACTGCTGCACCATTGTACCTCCCACTCCCTCATCCATATTCCATCAGTCCTGCAGTGATCTGTGGTGATATGCAAACTGTTTGTTTATTAGGGCCATCAGAAGGGGTAAGGAGGTATTCGTCTAACTAACAAGGGTGCACATACTGGGCAACACCCTAAGATAATGCGCATGTCAGTTCAGAGTGAATCTTCAACAATGTTTGTCCCACATCTGTAAGTTAGCTGGAAATTATAACCATTTGACAAACTGGGAATTTCCTTTCCCATTTACATGCTACATACAGGATACTACAGTTTTTACATACTTTGCTGTTCTTATTAGCAATTACAGTAAATGTGCCATCACTACATTGAAAAAATGCAGAAAATGTAATAGAAAATGTGGAATAATTTTCTGACAATTGTTGTTAATTGTGGTGTGCAATTAGTTATCACCACCCCAGCTCAATATTTGTTTTTATTATATGGTGCAGCTATATTCAGCAAATACGCTATCATAGAAAATGTTTCTATGAGTCGATGCCTTCTGTTAAAAAAAAAAAACTTCTCTTTGATGCACTGCATAGTGCACAATACTTTATTACCCCTTTGCCCTTTCTAGAGCTAACACTTCTTTTCCCCCTTAACATTATTTTTCTCTCTTCCAATTTATATAAAGTCATCTTCATAAAACATTAGCCCACACTGCATGAAAAACTGCAGCTACTTCCTTTCAATATTTGCAAGGTCACACTAAGATGTAGTTATGCTTTGAAGCCCTAATTTTTCTTTGTTGAAAAATGTGAAAATATCCTTTCTCAAAATTGTGCCACCATTTTGAATTATAATATCTTCCTTCATATTAGAAATATGCCCAATAATGTAGCTTTCAAACTTAGCCTGAAAATTGTTAATGCATCCATAGTTTAATACATGTTAAAAAGATCTGCAGAGGAATTCAATAAAGCCTACGTGGAATGATTGTCCATATAGGCATAGTGGCACTGAGCTTACACGGAAGTAAGCAGCCGTGCAATCCAATAAACAGAGCAGAGGGGAGTGCACGAGCATGTGGACATGGAAGTGTCCTTGGCATGCAAATCACCTCATAAGCAGGTAAACTGCATCCAAATGAGGGTGCTGGAGCAATTCAGAAAGCAGATAGGTAGTTGTGTGGACTCCGTGTAGGTGTCCAAAGTCCATGTACAAGACAGTACAAATGAAACAGGGGCAGTAAAAGCCCATTTAGGAGGTCAGAAATTGCATAGTATGCACAGGCATGTGCAAAACTATCCCATGTGTGTCTAAAAACTAATGCAAAATAATGTCATAAATTAAATTTTTTTTAATACCCATATTACGTCTGCACGGCACACAGCAGCATGCAAATGTGCCATTATGCAAAAAAATAAAATAAAATAATAATAAAATGTTTAAAAAGCAAAAAATTAGAAATATGTGAAAATAATGCATTATAGGGCCCTGTATGGAGTATGTACAATGGTAGAATTCAGTGGTTGCTAAGGAAGCAGGCCCTGAAATAGTGAAGTGTCCAGGTTGTGTGCATGGATCTTTATGCAAATGAGCTGGGGTCACTGAATAGAAACAAATGGGCCACTGTGTCCGCAGATAAAACCCGTGTTGTCCCAGAACCATGTTCTTGTCTGCAGAAGAGCTAGTTGACATGAAAAGGGGGTGTGTCACTATCTGTTTAAATGGACTGGAGCTTAGCAGCACCCATTTGGGCAGTTTGCCATTGAGCTAAGCAGGGGGGGGTGTATCCAGTGCTGCTTAGCTGCTGTTTAGCTGCGCAGCATGTATTTTAGCTGGTTTTAGCTATGCTGTGTGTGCCTGTGCATGGGGGTGTGTCCAGATTGCTGAGCAATGTTTATACTAGTGCCATGGGTTTGTGAGCCATGCTGTAGTACTTAGCAGAGAAGGCATTTAAAAAAAAAAAAAAAGAAAGAAAATTGCCTGGGAAAGCCAGTCATGTATAAATAACTGATAACCCCTGTTCCACTTACAGTGGGCCATCCAAAAACCTCAGTGATGTACCTGGCAGGTGGAATGTATCATATCCAATCACACAGGCTGCATCTGCAGCAGAGCACTATAAAGTATGCATACACCCTACATTCTAATTTTCTCCCATACTCTGCAACATTGGAGTACAGACTTGGGAATTTTAATTGACAGAATGCTAGTGGCTTCTGCTGCTTTGCTACATCTGTATGTGCTAGAGGCTGAGGTCAGTGTTAATACTGCTGCTGACAATAGCCCTAGACTGAGAAGGAGAAGAGTGTTCAGGCCCAGGGTAACCTACCAGGAGCTACATGAGCTAGAGCTTGTAGAGTGCTACAGGGTGGACAGGGACATGCTACAAGAACTCACCAAGCTCTGCTCCCCTCAGCTCAGAACCAGAGCCAACAGAGGGGAACCCATCCCAGTGGAAACAAAGGTATGTGTAGCCTTTAGAATACTAGCTACAGGTACCTTTCAAAGACCAACTGGGGAAATGATGGTGGTCTCACAGGCATCAGCATCCAGGGTACTCCACCAGTTCCTGGATGCCATGCTACCATGTCAGTGAGCACATTTATTTACTCCACACCCCTGAGGAGAGAGCCAGCAGTATGTGTCTCTTCTACCATGTAGCACACTACACTGAGGTACTGGGTGCCATAGACTGCACTCATGTACACATTAAAGCACCACTCAGTGAGGAGGGTAGAGTCTATGTCAACCACATGGGATATCACTCCATCAACTGCCAGGTCATGTGCAATGCCGAAGGCATTATCATGAATGTGTGTGCTGGCAGCCCTGGCAGTTATCACGACTCCCATATCTGGCACACATCACTGCTGTACCAGATGTTTGCCAGGGAGGACATCCCATACAGCCATCTACTTGGGGATACTGGATACACATTGGAACCATGAATTATGGCATTCATCAGAAATGCATAAACACCAACCAAAGAACACCATAATGAGGTACATACACAAACTAGGAACATCATAGAGAGTGTGTTTGGGCTGCCAAGTCACGGTTTTGGTGCCTCAGTATATATGGTGGAGCTCTGCAGTACTCTCCCTCCACATGTGCACAGATGTTCACAGAATGTGCCATGCTACACAATATGATTCTGTGTAAACAGCTGTGGCAGGATCATGACAGGAAAGGGACACACAACCCCCCCACCAGTGCCAAGGTCTCCACATCCACACCCACAGGCAGACTTAAAGGAGGAACCCCCTGAGGCTGTCCCTGTAGGCAGATGTAGATGTGCCCAGTATGCCCTGGCCTTGGTAAAGAGGCAAAGCATAGCACATGCACTGACAACCTAGGGTACTAGGGACTGACACCTTACTCTGACTCACATACATAGTAAAAAGTATGCCAGCCACAACACACAACCTGTACCTTACCAAGTACTGGCTGTGCACTGCGTGTATCAGACAGTCATTCCTGAAGCGCTGTTATCTCAGCTGCTGCATTCACAAGGTAAGTCACTCTCCTTTACAACAAATGTATGGAGTACTAGACTATGGTAGCATATGTATAGACCTGCTGCATGCATGGAAGGGAATAGAGTGGGCTACTGGGCTACTTGAAGACAACTAACAGCTATGCGGGACAACAGATACACTTTACAATACTGGCCACCCCATGATATGCAGTAGGCCACAAGGCAGCAAAACCCACTGCAGTATGTAAGAGAAATGCCAAACAGTGGGGTCAAAGCACAGACACACGACTGTCAATGGTAGAGTCCCCTATCCCCCAACATAACCATGTTCCCATGCAAGTACAGTAACAATATGTTTGCAAGAATATAGCAGCAGACCACACACCCCAGGTCTGTCCCAAACCACCTGGCTACATGTTGTGTTTCCATAATATGCAGGGGTCAAAGTGTATATGTCTATCTGCTGTTGATAGTGTCTGGAATTAAACCTCACTTTCTGGTGGCTGGTGTGGCTCAGTGGGCTATAAGTACATTAGCATGGCTGATGGTGTTCATGGTTTAAAGCTGGTTGCACCTGCAACTTTTGCATGTGAGGTACTCCTATGCTAGGAGTCCCACAGACTGTCAATATGTCACAATCTGTTACTGTAAGACAGCTGGACAAAAAAATAGACAAG
>NC_056741.1:660122573-660140073 GCF_019279795.1 Protopterus annectens | reverse complement strand
ACATCCCTGTGATATATATATATATATATATATATATATATATATATATATATATATATATATATACATGTGTATATGTCTATGGTGATGCACGAATGTCCACATCTACAGGCAGAATGCTGGTGTTATCCGCACTTACACACATATAACTGTTGTCTGATAGTAAAAGACCACCGCTGCTTAATTACATAATCCACCCAACCACAGAACTCTGTGCCTGTGGAATGTCACCCTATAGACAGACAATGATGAGCAGGTGGTGTAATGTGCAATGGCTGCAATGGAGGACTTGGACAGGCTGTATTGTCACTAGCCAATTGTCTACCTAGTGAACTGCAACTGGCCAGAAATGGCAATACTGGTAACTTTGCCCACATAGCAGGGGTATTAACAGGTACCCCTCTGCTACAAAACTAGATCCAGTAACAGCATAAAGCAGGTTCATTCTTCAGGCCACACAGGCTGTGAAAGACAAGGTCACTTTGCATAGCCCACAACTCTGGCTGCAACCAGATGCACACCAGATGTAACCATTGACATGTGCAATTAGTACTATGAGTGTAATAGTAGGTAGGTAAAGGTTCTAGTCCCACATCAGCAGTGCAGATATGCCCATCAGGCCTATGTCTGTGCAATGGTCAATCATTTTATGGCCCTGTGACTAGCGCCTTTCTCAGAATTGGCCACCCTTACAAGACCTGCTGATGTCATCCACCTTAACAACACTGGCTGACACTCACAACATAGATAAGTTCAGTGGTGCATGAGATAACTACTTAGTGTTATAGTTTATACTAAGAGATAGGTAGGGGTTTTCATCTCAACAAGCACAGTTTCAAGGATAGTGTGCCCAAAACAGCCAAAATCAAGTAAAGAAAGGCACACAAGTGGAGAGAGCACAATGTATTCAAAAAAGGCTTTATCCCACACAATAATTAATGCCAGTAAAATGGAAGAGTCATTTTCATCCAAACCAAGTCAGACTTCATTAGATGACACACATCAAACTCACAAGTCCCTTTTAAAAATAAATTCAAAACATTATCCAGTCATGTGAACCCAATTAATTAAGTTAATCAGAACCACATACTGAGTAGGCAAAACTCCATAGTTCCTTCAAAATGTTTCTTGTGAGATGTCAACAATTTTCACAAATACAGTCATTAGTGTTGCTCATATTTTAAACATACCTTAAAACCACTTGAACAATTATAAAAATAATATATAAATAAGTTACTCAGGTAAAAAGTGACTCAGTAAAAAAGTTTTATATAGAAACATTTTTTTTAAAAAATATATATAATAATTTAACACAGTATGTAAAATACTACCCTCTAGTGGCCAAAAAGTAAACCACATCCAAATGGCTGAGAATTGAACCCGGGTCTCCTGCGTGAGAAGAAAGAATTCTAAAGGACATAAAGTGTTAATTTATGATAGACTAACTGAATGTCAATATAAGACATAAAAAAAGCATAACATGCTGTAACCATATAGCACCAATACCTAACTATTGTAGTAAATCTACATAAAAGCACAATAAATAATTTTTTACAGTGCAATACAAGTTTAGCATAATTTGATGTTGGTGCACATTTTAACCAATAGGTTATAAAATCACAGTTTAGCTGCCCTAAGTTATAAAAGAGGGACAATGCTGATATACTCATTGAGCCCAGGTGGTCTCCTTGAATCAATGGTAACCTGCCAAAAAAGTTCCCGGTACTCAGGGCGAGCCTCCCAAGGGCCACACCTAATGTCCATAGGAACTTGCTCAACCACAAAGAATACAAAATTAGCAACAGCACAAATCAAGGTGTGCTTATACAAGGCATTTCTCTCATTAGATGTCCTGAAGTCATAGTAGTGCTCATATATTTGCTTCCTCAATCTACACTCTGTTTTCCCTATGTAAAATGCCTGGCATAGTGAACAGGAAGCCAAATAAACAACTCCATTGGTATTGCAGTTGGAAAAAGCACTACAAATGGCATCTCCCCCACTACTTTGAATGTGTACTTTGCCACAGTCAACAATATGCACACACTGTGCACAAGCACCACACTTGAAGGTACCAAATTTCTTATGTTTAGTCTCTCTAACAGGTGTGTGTGACTCGAACAGATCCTTAAGGTTCCTGCCTTCCTAAATACAAAGTTCAAGGGTTCTTTTCCCAAGGTAGTCAAATCATTGAAATTAAGGAATTTCTCCCATTCCCTGTTTATAGTGTGTCTTACAAAAGGGGCATTACCCACAAAATCCATGGGAAAAAATCTTAATCAGTTTACCATCATCCACTGGTTTAATAATTGGGGTCTCTAGTGGGCCCCTCCCTAACAAGGGAAAATAGAGATCCGTTCTCTTAGATAGTACTTCCCCCCTAAGCTTTTTCACCAAATGCTGGGGGTATCCCCTTTCGTAAAAAAATCTCTCCAATGTATCACATTCAAGTTCAAAGTCATCGTTGTTAGAAGTCTAATGGCTCACCCTAATAAACTGCCCCTTAACAATTCCTATTTTTTTATGTAAAGGGTGTACACTATTAAAATGTAAGTACGAATTTGAAAAGGTATCTTTATGATAAACAGTGGACTTAAATTAAGACTCTACGTCTGCACCTCAACTCCAAGCCATTACCCAAACAATGCTTATCACAGTAGAAAGCTGGTTCTTACAGCATAGCCTCCTCCTGAATCCTAAAAAGACAAAACTACTACTCTTCACTCCCACACAAAGGTCCCCCCAATTGACTTCTCAGTTATATCCAATGATGGCATCGTTATATCTCCCGACCCAACTACCAAGCTCTTAGGGGTAACAATAGACCATAATCTTAGCTTTGACACACATATAAACACAGCAATAAAAATAGTAAACAGAAAATTAGGCTCCCTCTATAGGATTAAACCCTTCCTTTCTCCAACAGCTAGAACAACTATTGCCCACACCCATCTAATTTCCACCCTTCTCTACACCTCTCCCATCTATACTAACCTATCAAAAAACAACCTTAACAAACTAGCTACCTCCTACAACAATATTGCCAGATTTGCTACTTGTTCCTCATTTAGAACTCACCATTCTAAAAACCTAAAGCAACTAGGATGGCTAGAACTTTGCCATCAACTTCAGATTCAACAACTTATTATTGCCCATAAGATCCTCTATCTTCCTAAAAATAGTCCTATACTTACTAGCCTTCTAACCCCCATACAGTAATTTGACAACCCTTCGCTCAGCCAATAAAGTACTAGTATCTACAGTCAAACCCAAAAATAAGGCTGGTGATTCTCTGTTCGCCACACTGTTGGTAAATCCTGGAACCTGCTACTCAAGGAACTGTCATCTCTCCCCTCAGTGAAACTGTTCAAAAACAACTCAGAGAATACCTTAGTAACCACTGGTTATGCCCATGTAGTAACCCAGACTAAACTTTCCACCACTTTCTCTGAACCCTGCTTACATGACCATTTGCAATTTAATTCCAACTCTCTCTATGCCTTAGAGAGTAGACCTACGTATACTAATTTTAGTCTTTATAACTTTCTCTTACATATGATCCTCTTCTAATTATGTACTTGCATAGTTTGCTGCTTGCAGCATTGACTTACTATCACATATAAATATCTATATAGACACTCTTTATATTTCTTATTACATGCTACCTTAAACTTACTATGCTACTACGGGATAATTGGAATGACTCACTGTTATATACTGTACCTGGAGCTACTATATTTGTTAGTGTGCTTTTCATTTCTCTTTCTTATGGTGTGCCACTTTAAATTTGTTTGTTGTTCAATCTCTTTCTTATTATCTGTTACTTTAATAGTAATATTTGTTTATAAAACATTTGTATTCTTCACCTTAAAATAGTGCTGTACCTAAATTTGTTACAATTTTACTTATCTGTACCTGTAGTTGCTAATATTTTGCTTATGTGGAGATTTTCTCCCCAGGCCTCTACTGAAAATAGACATATATCCAGTTAGACTAGCCCGGTCAACAAATGCAAAATAAATAAAAATAAAAATAAATCCTTGGTCAAGCTTACAAATACTCACATCAAGGTAGTCCATTCTATCATAGTAACCTTGTGTGTAAATGCCAAGAAATTAGTTATATTACCAAGAAAGTCCATGAATCTCACAAATTGGTCCTCAGTATCTTTCCAAAAAAAGACAGATGTTGTCCAAAAGCCTCTTATAAAAGGACCAACATCCCCTAAACTCAGAACTCAACATAAACTTTTTTCCCACCATGATAGGACAATGTTGGCGTAGGTGGGAGCACAGTGGGTTCCCATCGCCATGCCTGTAACCTGTTGGAAAAATTTGACACAGTCTCCATCAAGCATAGTATCACATGTAAGCAGTGACAACTAACAACCTTCTCTACCAAGGCTTCTTCCAGACATTCTAGACCTATCTCATGGGGAATAACCAAGAGGAGATCCTTAATGTCAATAGTGACAAAGAACATACTCTCAGTGTTTAAATTGTGGTCAATACACCTGAGAAATTCACACAAATCTTTAAGGATCTCATTCTAAGTTCCCCACACAGCTTTAAGTGTTTGGTCTACATACTTGGCCAGAGGGGCAGTTTTGGAGCCTTCATCTGAGATGATGGGTCTCAAGGGGGGAGTGGTATGGTCCTTATGGACTTTGGGGATACCAAAAATGTAGGTACCCTAGGCCTAGTGTTGACAAGATAGTTGTGTGTCTACAGATCAATAAGCCCTTCAAGTAGTAAATCCTGAAGTAGTAAATCAATCTTCTGATGGGCAATATTGATTTCATTCCTTGACACACGAGTGTAAGTACAGGTGTCACCAAAAAGGTCCAACATTTTAGCTTCATAATTGATTAAGTCCATAATAACCATACACCCCCTTTATCAGGTTTCATAACCCGTGTGTTTTTGTCTCTCCTCAAATGCTCAACAATAACCCATCCCTCTCTACTTAGGTTAAAACTGCACTTGTGTGTAGACATTGTGGTCCTAAGTTCCCTTTCAAAAACAGCCTCAAAATTGGCCAACTGGGGGTGCAAAGGATGGTTGAAGACACTTCCCCTAGGCTTGTTGCTCTTAACAGGACCACAGGTGTTATTAAATGTCAATTCTAAGTTAACCTTACGTACAAAAGTTTTAAGATCCAAACTTAATTTCATCGTCACACCTTCTGTTAGGTACAAAATTAAAACCTTTTGAAAAAAAGGTTAAAGTGCTCAACACAAAGATTGATGTTACTGTAGCTGAAAATATGATAACCTCCATAAGTGTGTTCAAAACCGACAACTGTAACAATGTGTGAGAGAGAATCAGAACCTGCCTTTTCCACAACCACCCCCCATTTCCCTCCATGAAAGGAATGATTGTGGTTGTAGTAGTATAAATTTTGATTCCCAAGACTCTCAGACCTCCGGGGAATTTGCTGCCCCTGGGAGTCTTCTTCATCTATGGGTTCACCTATATGATCATTATTCAAAGGGTAGTCTGTGTAAGAGCCCCCACTGTCATCAGTACGCACCATATTTCTACCCCTATTTGGTATAGGGTAACATTCTTTGTCTCTGTATTCTAAAATGTCCCTATTTAACTTCTTCATTTTTCTTTTAACTGCCAATGAACATTTCTTGTCCACATCCTCCAAAATGTTGTAGTATTTTAGTTTTTCAGCCTCAATAGTAAACGTCAAGTCACCCATAGCATGTTTGTTCAAATCCTCTATCTGTGAGTTTAAATTGCCCATAGTAATCTCATTTTGTCTAATAGTAAGTTTAACAACATCCAAACCACATCTGTTAAACCCATCAATTAGTTCATCAAAAATGTCAGAACTTGTATTGAAGTTATTTGGAAATTTGTATACCTTTGACCCTTTGGGGACAATGCCCCTGTTAAGGCACTCATTTAAATAATCATTGTCTATGCATAACTTTTTAAACTTTGTTAGTAAATCAGATAGTCTACTTAAACACTTATGATAACTTTCCCCTTCCCCAACAGACTCAACCACAGATTCAGTTGTATCAAATACATATCTGGTATTTGAGTCTACTTTATCCTGTCGAAGGCTAACAATATCAAAGTTGATATTGTTGGCACCAAAATGTTGAAAGCAAAATTCATTGCGAGTGTAAATGGAAATCTCTGTTAGGGGAGATTTCCATTTACTGCAATGTAGTGCAATCTCGGACTTGGTATATTTAAGTAGCGGCGGTGTGGGGGGTGCGGGGGGCATCCTGCATAGAGCAATTTGTGTTGTGTTTGGGTGTTATTTTTTTTTTTTGTGTGTGTTCAATGTTCGGGGATTTCGACGTTTTCATGTCGATTATTACGCTGTCGACAGTTTGAGTTTTCGACAGCGTAATATAAATGCTGGTATTTAACCAGCTTTTAAAGTCTCTATTGTTTACAGCTGAAGCTGTATTATTGATAAAGTCACCTTTATTTTGTACTGCTTGTCCATTGCCTCTGTCCAAAACACCACCAGTTGCAACAGTGTTAATGCTAGCAGAAACGGCACCAGAAGAAAAAGGTTTGAACTTCCCAAGCCATGACCAGCTTGTATTTGGGTATGGGAGGCAATACTGCCCAAATTGGTTCACCCCCCATTGTCACAGTCACAAAGGGAAGCTGCAGGAGGCGATGCACTTCGTAACCCCTCCGGTTACACAGAATAGATCCACCAGATAACAAACCAGCCAACGAATGGCCGATAGGAGTTAACAGTTCCACCAGCTGAGACAGCTGGCCAATGAGCCTTCTGCTTTCCCCTACATCGTCATTCCTTTCTCCCAGAAGTGGAAGTGAGGATTCAATTGTCTCCATATCTTGTACCAAGCCAATAACCACAGTTTCAAGGATAGTGTGCCCCAAACAGCCAAAATCAAGTAAAGAAAGGTACTCAAGTGGAGACACAGCACAATGTATTCAAAAAAGGCTTTATTCCACACAATAATTAATGCCAGTAAAATGGAAGAGTCGTTTTCGTCCAAACCAAGTGAGACTTCATCAGATAACACACATCAAATTCACAAGTTCCTTTTAAAAATAAATTCAAAAAGTTTCATCCAATCATGTGAACCCAATTAATTAAGTTAATCAGAACCACGTACTGAGTAGGTAAAACTCCATAGTTCCTTCAAAATGTTTCTTGTGAGATGTCAACAATTTTCACAAATACATTCACTAGTGTTGCTCATATTTTAAACATAACTTAAAACCACTTTAACAATTATAAAAATAATATACAAATAAGTTACTCAGGTAAAAAGTGACTCAGTAAAAAAGTTTTATATAGAAACATTTAAAAAAAAAGTAAGTTTAACATAGTATGTAAATACTGCCATCTATTGGCCAAAAGGTAAACTACATCCAAATGGCCGAGAATTGAACCCAGGTCACCTGCATGAGAAGCAAGAATTCTAAAGTACATAAAGTGTAATTTTATAATAGACTAACTAACTGAGGGATACACACTCCAAACCCCCATGGTCACCTGTGAGGGGGAAGACAAAATAAGTGCATTACTACCTGCAGTATTTATGTATGGTGATCCACATACACACACATATAGGTGAGGAGCCACAACTGCATTACACATACGGCATCTTAATTCTGATCCCATGCAGAACACACAAGCATAGTACAACATACACAGACACAACATGCCCTTTATTACATGCACTGCATCCACGTCCAGTTAATGTTGCCACTACTATACACCTGTGAGATAAGCAATATGTCAGAGTATGTGACAGACCTACACCTAAGACACAGTGCACCCATCCTGAACATACTATTGCCCTTGTGTAGCAGACTGCATAGACCTTCTCAAAAATAAGTGCAAATGTGTTACCACTCCTGCAAATACACAGCTGTGATTACTGATTCAATGCACTTCAATCAACCTATCCAAAACTGAACATATAAGTATTGTACTCTAGCTAAGCATATCAGTTGTGTCTAGGGCAAAATGGCAGCCTTTAACATTGTTAGCATATATATGAGCCATCACACAACAGTATCACACTCACTGGGTTCAGGACCTTGGACTCTAGCCACACCTGACATACCTATGGAAATGTGAGGGAGAGGTATTGTCAGCAATACCAAATGTGGCATTGTTACAGGATAATATGTGTGTATATCAACATGTACAGTAGGTAATGTGATACTGCCTACATTGCTGACATTCTGAGTATGTGTGCACAACTGTGCATTAAAACCAAACCCCATCAATGCAGATAGACCTGACACCCATGCACTGGTATGCAGAGGCTGCCATGATGACTGATACAGTATTACAGTGATGAACACAGGAGATTTACCTGGATGGTCCTCTGCTGTGGATGCTGTGGCACCCACTTCCATGATGTTTGAGTGCTGGATGCTCGGGAGCTGATGGTTGATCCCAGGTTCACCAGAAATTCCTCTGCGGCCGAGAGGAGTTACTCTGCAGCAGGCCCTCCACTGGTGGCAGCATGTTCCCTGGCCATAGCAGCAGCCCTTTGCTATGTGGCATTAACCATATCTGTTGCCCCATGTCAGACCTCCTTTTATGTTCTGTCCTATAGCCCTACTTAGTGACGAGGTCAGTCCACAGTGCTGCACATTGTTCATGATGCTGGTGAATCCTGGAGAGGAGACTGTTATGATGCAGTCTGAGTCCATCCAGGATAACATTATATTCAGCATCTGAAAATGGAGGGTGCTTCTGTTGATGCATCCTTTCTAAAAGACAAGCAGAGGGAACACATCACAGGACCAAATACATTGCCATCCACTATGTACAGACCCTGGACATCCAAATTGACCTGCACTATTCACTGCTACCTCCCACGTCATACCCTGAAGTCTATGAAAACACTATATATGTGGCCATCAGCAAGATAGTAGCAATACCAGTTATGTCCCTGTGTGCAGTGACAGCATGTGCTGTATATCTCCACATCCAGCAATGCTGTCTACTGTGGTATGTCACCTATGGGCAGTGTCCCAGTACTATGTCATACAGCCACTGTCAGAAACATTGGCGTATGTTAGTACAAGTATATGGGGACTGTCCAGCAACATCACTGTATCACAATGACAGACAACAATGGAAACCTGCTGTAGGATATCTTCCTGTCGGTGTCCTACTTCCCCAGTGCATAGATGTTTGCAGAATGTGTGCCTGATATATGTGGTCCATTTATCACAAACATGTGGATGTCTGGCAAATGGGTGGAAAATAATTGATGGTTGTTCTCAGAATGTAGAGAATTTGACTGTCACACCCCAGAACCCTCAGAAAGCAGTTTTGATACAGTAATATCTGTTACTGTATTCATACTTTTACTTTTTATGACCAATATGTACACTCTGTTACTGAGGTTGGACCTTTGTCCCCCCCACTGATAATGGCTATAACCTGAATTCCTGCTGTAGAGGGTTGCCAGGTATGCTGGCCATAGCTCTCAAGTGATGAGATACAAATGTTGACAAGACAGTGACTTAGCCAGAGTACATCAGGGATAGTCAGGGACATCTTTACAATGTCTCAACTATACCCGTGTGACATTCACAGACTGAGAGGGGCTGAATGAAGGTACAGCATGTGATATGACAGCTGTGTTCACCCTTACCTACTGTCAGTATATGTAACACATAATCCAATAGCATTCATGCAAGAGCAGATGATTGTGGGAGGGAGTAAGAGGGACACAACTATGCTTTAAGTCACAGCAGGCACAGTTGAAAGGTGTGCCTGTAGCTGTTGGACAGCAGAGTATCACCAGCATGTCATTCCTAGAGATATTCTACAGGCCTACTGTTGTAAGCCCTATTCCCCATAAGTGCATCCTCCCATCAGCATCCCATTATATACAGGCTTGTATTACATACCTGGTAGAGGGATGTAATCCTTTTGTGAACAAATCCTCAAGACAATTGCTTCCTAAATGCAGTCTGTCTTAGTAAAGCAAGGTACAGACCTGATCTTCATAGGCAGTTGCATGCCTTTTGTAGGTAATGCTCATTAACAGATAATTGCCTGTGCAGCAATCCATGGCTCAGACTTGCTAATTGCATCCAGAACAGCTGAGTTGGACTTTCATTAGCCAATGACATGGCACAACAGTGCAATATTTAAGGCCTTCATTTAGGCCTTGGCCCCTTTCTTAGTCTTTGAGATGGATATTACTGAAGTGTGGAGACTATAGCATCGCAGACGGTAGGTAAACATACTGTTGACTGTTGAGATTTATGAGGTATGTCCACAGTTTTGCATGCTGTGTTTGGCCATTGTCAAATGACTTCCTGATCATGTGGCAGTTCAGTGTTAAACAATCTGGGTTGAGGACAGTAAGGATGAATAGACATGTGAGGGTCAGACATCATAATCATCCAAATATGCATGCAGCAGCAGTAGCTGCTGGTCTATAAGCTGTGTATGTCTGTAGGGGCAGACTGTGACACATGTCCCCATCACTTGGCCTTTGCTCCCCCACCCCTTTATGTATGGGTGTTGTGTGGATCCCTTGTTCTAGGGAGTTGTGAGGTATGGTAGATCTGTAGCAGGTAGCTTAACATACAGCTGCATATGTTGCAGGCTGCAGGTGCTGCTTCTTGCCTTGGACTCATAGTGGGGAGTGTGAAAACTTCAGAGGACAGTCAGCTGTATGTGTCACTGAGGGAGCAGTGTCAGGTCTGTCATTACAGCAGAGCCAGGGTAAATGTACCCATAACAGTCCAGTTGAGGCATGTGCTTTAGTTACATATGTTATGTAAGATTGCCAATCAGAGAGTAGTAAGTGACATATAGGTAGTCTATACAAATTTGTGCAGTGTATCCCTACCTACAGGCCTTTGACATGCAAATTTGGGTAGCAGTTAATTCAGTATCTGCAACCTATTTTGGTTCAAATTGTATGAGTCAGTCATTATTTGCTGTATTCACAAGAATGTAAATGAAGTGCAACACACTGGATTCAAACCCAGGACTGTGGGTGGCAAAATGAACTGCCTGTAGGGCATTTTACAGACTGAGCTGCTGAGTCAGTGCTGTAGCAGGTGCATTTGCAAGATATATGTGGATGCATACAGTCTGTGACACAGGATTTGCATGAGTATGTTTTTCTGATGGGTATGACGTGTGACACTGAAATGTCTGTCATGATCTTGTAACCTCAATCTCTAATGACATGCCAGTACTTTAGCAGACAAATATGTTTCTGTGATAACCCTGAAAAAACTAGGCACAACTGTGGACATTCTGCAACAGTCTGTACAGTTGACATCTACACCTGCTTTCCTAGACCTCACATACATCCATGATTATTTATTTGACTGTGTACTGGTGTAGTGTGTGCGTCACAGTCCCAAGTACACTGCCACTTTTTCCATTATATGTACTTGCAGTGTTTTAGTGGCAATCAGGATATGTGGGTGGAAACACCTTTTCTATTTCACAGCTGAGTGGCCTAGTGGGCTAATGCACTGTGCTGTAGTTAAAATAGAAAAAAATGCCTTCAGAAAGTAACCAGTAGTTTTAAAGTGCATAAAGCGCTTTTCGTTTAATAAAATCAAACTTCTTCAGATGCCAGGTTGTATAGAATTTGGAATTTGAAGCCTCGCACCCCAAAGAGAGGGGTGAGGGCATCATAACTGTGTGTGTTGATTAATGTAATAATCAGTTGTGGCCAGTGGACATGGGTGTGAAATGGAGACATGTATGGGATGATATTTTTTTTGTGGGACAGGTGCCCTTTTTTTTCTTTAAGGAGAGAGTGGAATGTTGGAGAAGGGATATAGGTAAGTGGGGGAGGTAAGTTGAGTATGAGAGGTTGCATTTGCTGACAGACAAGACAGACAAGACAGTATACAGGGCCGGTGTCTGATGCATGAGGGGGGTAAAACCTTGGACGGGAAGGGTATTGTAGAATCAGAGAGTGATGTGCCCCCAGATGGCAGCAGTGTGACTGAGCTCCCCACCCATGGACAGTCAAAACTGCTTTTTCACTGCCCCAAAGGTGGCTGCACTGGAGGCTAGGTGATGGGGCCATCTTGCCCCTCCAGATTGACCAGTTTTCCTTCAGTCTGGCACAGGTGATTCTTATAACCACAATGCACTATCCTGGGCACCATTACCAGTAGCTGATCCTAGGTGATAACCCTCCCTCTGCCCCCACTCCCAAGGTGGGACAGGCTCATCTCCTGAGGTGGTTCCACCCATAGGTGGTACAGGGCCAGCAGAGGGGGCACCACTGGCTTGGGTCTCAGATGTGCTGGGACCCAGTGCTATGGCCGGTTGAAGTAGGGTAGGTGGATCACCAGGAACCAACCTACCGAGGTGAGCTGTGGTGTTGAGGTATTTCAAAGTGTATATGTTAGTAATGAACATAACATTTAGTTAGTTATAACAGCATGCCAGAACATTGCAAATAACCCATTAATATAACATTGCATAGTATATGGAACACAACAATAAGTGAGATAACAGTCAGTATCGTGACAGCATGCCAGTAACAGTTACGGCATAAGGCCAATAATTCAACAACATATGTTAGCATGCAACCATTGTATTACATAACAATAATAAAACACAAGTCCCAACATAATGTTTACGGAACAACATTTATTGACTGTAAACCATAACCAATGTATAACAATAATAAATAATAATGAAGCTAAGGGGTGGAGGAGAGAGAGAAATATAGTCCATTAATACCAGTATAGGCTATATGGTTTGCAACAGTACTGTTAAATACTCTACAGGTCTGCTATTCTTTTTTGTATAACAGTGCCCTATAGCTGCTGTAGCACATGCATACCTCTCAAGCTATCTGCATGGGACAGTATGGGCCAAGCAGTAACACCTACATGTACACAACAACAGAAGACTATTACATGTCAGGTGGACCTATATAACTATCAAGGTGTACTGTGGACTGATGTAGTGTGTCTCCACTACTGACATGATAATGTCAATGATAGATCTATGACAGAGGGATTAGGCAACAGTGATTACAGTCCATGACAGTGTGACACTTGAGAGACATGTGCCATGTACAGTACAGCGAGTAAACAACTATCATGCTGTCCTTGACAGGCATGAGGTTAGACCATCAGCAAACATTCACAGACACATCAGGCATACAGCCATACCAAGATTACCCATTTTATTTACTGTATTATCTTTTACTTGTATTGTATGTCTTATCACATTCATGATCAATGCTGTTAATAGTCTGTTACTTCTGAACATACAAATTATTAATCCATATTAAGGGCTACTGCACTCATTTGCCTGTAATTCCTGTGGGAATTCCTGTCAACAATACATAACTGTTCAGTAATATTTATTAGTACTTGTCACTAGATTCAAACCCTGGTCTGTGTGTGACAAAATGTACATCAAACACAGCATTTAACAAACTGAGGTACTGCTATCAATTGCCTGATATTTGCCTAGAGCTCACCTGGAAACAAAATATGACCTGGTAATACTAGTACAGTTTTATACAAGACTGCAGTGACAGTTGAACACACATGCATGAGATTCATGCATGACAGAGATATTAGGTAAACTGTTCATTAATACATAGACTGCAGGTGGATACAATAAACTCTTAGTGGATGGAAATATCTGTGATGCGTGCATACCATGTCAGAGTACTGGGTTGGCTACCTGACCCATATACAGTTGCAAATAGTATATTTGCAGTCTACAGCTATTACAGTTTCATACTTACCAGCTGCACCGTACGTCGGAGCAGGAATGTATATTGCTGAAAAGCAATGGTTAACACAGGACAGTCCGGTTATACACAATATACCATGAGTGTTCCTGATATTGCTTGAGATGTTAGGGCAGAACAAATTTCATAATGCAATATCTTATAGTACAGCTCTAAATCTACAGTTTAGCATAACACTCTTTCTTAGCTAACCTTGAGTCAGTTACTGGTATTCTTTGTCTTTTTATGTCAGAGCAGATGTCATACTCGATTTCATGAACAACAACTCTACTTACACACATATTGCACAACACAGCTTTATTAAGGGTATCTTCATGCAGTTATTGTTATATTATCAAGTCTTTATTAAACAAGAGTTGGGTAATCCAGGCATTGCAATACAGCTGCAATTCCACACTTATTTCAGCAGAAACTTTATTTCATTAACATGATCAGGTTTAATGCTTTAATCTTTATTGCACCATACTTGGCAGTAGACAGTTATTCCAGTACAGCCCTATGTCCACATTCATTACATTACACAAATATGTAAAGTATGTACCTACTGGCAGTGAGTGAATTACTTTATCTTGTGTATCGACAATAGATTGCAAATTAATCTGTACTCACCACATGCATGGCACAACCTGACCAGGCACCCTGCATGGGCCTCTAGAGTGTGAGATCTCTCCTCTGCTGCTGTAGGCAGAGAACCAACCATTAACTGGAGGAAGAAAATCATGGCAAAAATTAGGAGGTGCAGCACCCAGCAGGATAAATGTACTCTTATCAAACTAAACAAAAAAACTCAGAGGACAAATTAATTCTACTAAAGCCAAAATTGAGGTAAGTTTGGCCTCCCAGGCCAATGACAACCACAAAGCATTCTTTAGCTATGTCCACAACCTCAAAGGCAATACACAATTGTGTGCAGAGTTCATTGTAAATGGAACCACCTATATTGATCCAGAAGATATAGCAAACCTCATGGCTTATAAATTCAGCTCCAACTTTACTCCTCTCTCCCCCTCAACCTTCCCTCAGGAAATATCACCAAATATAACTCTTCCTACTATCACTAGGGGACAGGTCCTTAATGGTCTATCTAAGACCAAGAACACTGCATCAATGGGCCCAGACAATAACCCAGGATGCCTTCTAAATAGTATGAAACATGAACTATCAGGGCCTATGGAATTACTATTTAACTGTAGCTTCCCAACAGGTTTTGTGCCTCATGTACGGAGTAAGGCAACAGTCATCCCTCTGCACAAAGGTGGGCCATCTACAGACCCTGGAAACTACAGGTCCATAAGTCTCACTAGTCTTATATGTAAAGGCATGGAAAGAATTATCATGGAGATGATCAACAGAGATATAGTACACCCCAGACACTAGACCCAACCCAGTTTGGTTTCATCAAGGGCAGATCATGCTTACTCAACCTGGTAGACTTCTTTGAGAAGGTTGCCAAAGCAATGGATGAGGGTAAAATCCTTCACACTGCCTACCTTGACCTGGTCAAGGCATTTGGCACAATAACCTACTTGGGCATTGTTGACAAACTCTAGAGGTTAGGTACAAACCCATATGTCACCCAGTGGATAGCCAACTGGCTCACTGACAGGACCCAGGAAGTTAGAATTGGAGAGTCCACCTCTACAAAGAGGCCAGTCACAAGTGGAGTCCTTCAGGGATCAGTCGCTGGACTTGCTCCATTTTGGCATTTACTTCTCAGAAGTCAAGGCCAATGTCAATGGTCTCTGGCTGACTAAATTTGCAGAAGATGGCACATTAGGAGTGTCATTGAATCTCACACTGACGCAAATGTTCTCCAAGAGGGGCGGAAGCAGACAAACAACTAGTGTCAGAGCCATGGACTAAAACTAAATGCCATGAAATGCATAATAGTATCCTTTGGAAGTCATCCATCCTTAGTAACTATCATACTGACAACACACACCTTAGAGATGACCCAGTAGTCAGTGACTTAAGGACACACATAGATACTAATCTAGCCTTTGATCATAATGTGTCTCCAGTGGTGAGGAAATCATTCTATGTTGCACAGCTTATAAACAGAGGTATGGCATCTAAGTCCAAGGAAGACACGGTTCTACTGTATTCAGCATTCATAAGACCTATTATTGAGTACAATGCCCCCTTTGGTATGTACCTAACCAGGCATATCCAACAACTGGAATGTTCACAGAGGTTCCTCACTAAAAGAATACAGGGCATAAGTTATATGTCCTATGCATACCATCTCAAGGCCCTGTCCCTGTGTTCTGTCTCCTACAGGCTTTTGAGGAGAGATCTATGCCTGGCATACAGGTCATTGTCAGATCCCCTCTCTGATGGACCTCCTGCATACTCTCAAAGCAAACAGTAACAGAATTACTCATTCTAAAGACTTAAACCTTGCCTGTGATATAAATAGGACCTGCTGGAGAGATAGGTATGTATCCCAGAGACCACCCCGTCTATGGAACAGGCTCCCTATTCATATGAAGCAGATTTCCTCCATAACCCAACTCAAATTCAACTTAGTCAATTGGATAGGAAAATGGAAATTCATCCCTGGTGGCACCTATGTCTCTAATGCAAACTGGTAACTTGTAAATGGTTCATCTCCCAGGCCCATGCTTACACTTATCAAGGGTATTAGAACTTGTCAGAGACTTGGGATGCATGGCTAGACTTAAAAAGTCCCTTGTGCTTGTTATCCTAGTAAACACCTATGAACCTATTATGAGTACCTGTCTATCACGCATTCAGATTAGGCATTGGTTAAACAATGCTAACATTACATACAAACTTGTGGGGTATTCCCGTCTCAAGCATCCTGCACCCAGATGTCCAGAAGTCCCCTCTTCTGCCACTTCAGATCATTGTAATGATGATAGACCTGTTCACCTGTCCAGGGGATACCTGCTTCACTGGTAAGATTGCATGCTTGCCAGTCCCAGGCCTCCAACTTGTACTCCGATCCCTGGTACTGGCCCTGCAGCAGCTGGATGTCATGGTATTTTGTTAGGAGTCCAACCATGACCCTGGACTCCAGAATGCACCACCACTGCACCCGGAAGCATGCACTCTCTACAACACCTGAAATAGTTTGTGCATGGTTCAAACTCCAACAGGTTATGCTATATTCCCACCTGCTGCAAATAAATAAGCCTGCCCCCCATTAAACACCACTGGGCCATTTTTAAAAATGTGGCAATTTGCTTGGCACTGAGCAAACCATCTTAGCTGAGCTGAGCACTGCTTGAACTGCCAATGTTCAGCAATGCTTAGCAGTGCACAGACCAGCTTAGTTGAGCTGAGTACTGCTTTAACTGGAAATGCTTAGCACTGCTTTCCAGCACTTAGCAACGTGCAAACCAGCTAAGCACTGTTAAAACATTCCTTGTTTAAGCAGTGCTTGGCAAGGTTTAGCTGTACTTAACAGAGCTTATCAGAGCATAGCAAAGCAGGATTTAAAATATTTCTCATAAAGTGTATTTGCAAAATAAATGCTTAACAGCCTGTCTGTGTATTCAAACAAAATTTGAATAAGGTTTTAAAAATGCTTCTCATAATGTAAATTTGCAAAATAAATGCTTCATAACCTGCCTGTGTATTCGAACCCTGCACCTAATGCACATCAGGCTGCCATTTAAACCATTTGGCTATGTGTACATGTAGAATGTGGCTATACTTTTACATATACCTCTCCACTATGTTTAAGTACTGCTGAGCACCACTGCATGCCACGCAAACCCACTCAGC